>NW_027219341.1:0-8177 GCF_027580195.1 Bos mutus
CAGTTTTATCAGTTTAGATTTATGATTAGAACTAAATCTAGTCTGAAGTTACTTTTTATTATGAGGAAGCAAGATGGGGAGGAAATAAACTGCTTACCATAAGTAAACTACCAAAGGGAATTTTTTTATCTTTTGGGGGGAAAATGTGAACTCCTATAACTACTTTAAATGCTGACTTATGAACAACATAATTATATGTAAGCGTGGATAGACTGCGCTTTGAAGAAGCTGATTAAGAATTATTTTCATCTTTAATATTATTCATAGGAGACCACATTAGCTTAATTTTGAATATGTTTGGAATACAGAGAAAAGTATTTTGGAAAAGTAATTGTAATCCTATTGAGAAACCTTGTTACAATGAAGATATATTACCTTTTGAGTTGTGTGTGTGTGTGTGTGCATATTTATATATACAGAATAAACATATTTACATATTACAAAATTGAATTCATATTGTAACTAGAAAGTGGGGTCTGATTACTCACTGCTCAAAGCCAATAAAGGGGCCAGATTGGTGGAAAGAAGAGCTTGCTATATGTTGGATGCTGGCAGCTAGGGAGGAGGCTGAACTCATGTCCAAAGCTGACTCCTCCTCCCTCTGGACAATCAGTGGACCAAGAGCACTATAGACAAGGCAGGGATTACCTGCTGAAATAGAACAGTCATCTCTGATCATCTTGAATTGTCATGTGGTGGTCTGACCAGCACCATCTTGACTATTTAAGTACAATTGATCCTCAGTTCCAGGGTTGGTTGTTCCCATTTGCTTGAGGCCAATTCTCAAATTGTGGCAGTTTATGTCAGGCAACAGTCTGGTCATCATGCTTCAGCATCTATAAAGATAGTTCTGAGATGTGGCTCAGAATATTATCCATAGCCCTGGAGAAGGAACTAAAAGGTACTTAACTTTGTAATGACACAACTATTATTATTAGGTTTTGTTTGACTGTTTTCTTTGTTTCACCATTTTTTCTTACTTCTTTAATTAAACTTATTCTTTGGTTAAGTTTTTTCCTGACAAAGACAGATTGAGGACATCATGGGGCTAGGATCATAGGGTTGTGCTCATTTTGGCCTTACCTAATGTAGTTTTTAGTAAACATTAATGGTGATTTTAAAAATTATTTTATTGGTTGCATAATATTCCATGAGTATAAATAGTTCATAATATCTATTTTCAATGTTTAATATTTAATATATGACAGACATTTGCTGTTTCAAAACCATGCTGATATAGCTTCATAAATAAATCTTCATCTACATCTCAGATTATTTTTATAAGGAATTCTAGAAATGGGTGTACTGTTTAGAGTGTCAATGTTTTAAAGCTAATACTATATTATAAACTTCCAGATGCATAAGCTGGATTTAGAAAGGTAGAAGAACCAGGAATCAAATTTCCAACATCCATTGGATTATAGAAAAAGTAGAAGAATTCGAAAAACATCACTTCTGCTCATTGACTATGCTAAAACCTTTGACTGTGGATCACAACAAACTGTGGAAAATTCTTAAGGAGATGAGAATACCAGACCGCACCTTACTCCTAGAAATCTGTATGCAGGTCAGGAGCAACAGTTAAGTAACATGGAAAATAGCTAGTTCAAAACTGGGAAGAGTGTGTCAGGATGTACATTGTCATCCTGCTTATTGAACTTCTGCTGAGTATATCATCACAATCCCAGGTTGGATGAAGTTCAAGCTGGAATCCAATATTGCCAGGATATCAATAACCTCAGTTATGCAGATGACACCATCTAATGGCAGAAAGCAGAAAGAACTAAAGAGCCTCTTGATAAAGGTAAAAGAGGGGAGAGTGAAAAAGCTGGCTTAAACTCAACATTATAAAAACTCTAAGATCATGACATCTGCTCCCATCACTTCATGGCAAATAGATGGGGAATAAATTGAAATATTGACAGACTTTATTTTCTTGGGCTCCAAAATGACTGTAGATATTGACTGCAGCCAAAGCAAATTAGGTTTCACCAACATCAGACAAACAGCTCTGGGAAGTCCTGTGTCACAACTGGGAAAATGTTCCAGGCAGCAAGTCTGCTCCATAGGTGAGACAGATTGCAGTTCAGGGTTCCTCTTATAATCCCAGGATGTAAACAGATATCATCAACAATCTGTGACCAAATTGCAGTTCTGGTTTCATGTTAATGGTGCTTGTTTTGTTGTATACAGCGGAATGTAGTTAGCCCTGGGGCTTGGTTGTGAGCCTCCAGGAAGCTCCACAATATCAAGATTTCTCCACCGTGTCTATGGTGCTGCAGTCTGCACTTGCAGCAGGCAATAACTCACAATCCTCCCAATCAGGGCAGTGTCAGATAGGTTAAATGTGGGATTCTGCTTTGTCTCTGAAGCCTAAAAAGACTACTTAATTTCTAACACCGGAAATTAAAAGATGCCTGCTGCTTGAAAGGAAGCTGTAACAAACCTGTGTGTAGTCGGCTCAGTGGTGTCCAGCTCTTTGCAACCCATGGACTGTAGTCAGCCAGGCATGTAAGGGGATTCTCCAGGCAGAATACTGGAGTAGGTTTCCAAGCCCTCCTTCAGGAGTATCTTCCCAACTCAGGATCAAACCCAGGTCTCCTGCGTGCAAGCAGATTCTTTACATCCTGAGCCACCAGGAAGCCATAACAAACTAGACAGCATATTAAAAGCAGAAACGTTGCTTTTACAAGATCTGTATGATCAGGTGTGATTTATCAATATTCATGCAGATATGAAAGTGGACCATGAAGAGGCTGAGCGTAAAATTGATGCTTTTGAGCTACGGTGTTGGAAGACTCTCGATAGTCCCTTGGATGGGCTTCCTTCATAGCTCAGTCTGTAAAGAATCTGCCTGCAATGCAGGAGATCAGTCAACTCCGGGAATCCTGAAAGAAATGTGGCCTCCAGTAGCCAACTACCTGGAAATCCCCATGGACAGAGAGTACAGCGAGCTACAAATCCCATAGTCTAAAGTGGGACATGACTTAGTGACAAACCATCACCACCACCATCACCACCACCATTCCTTGGATAGCAAGCAGATTGAACCAGTGTTGATCTAAAAGGAAATCAACCTTGAATGTTCATTGGAAGGATTGATTCTGAAGTTGAATCTCCAATACTTTGGCCACCTGATAAAGAGCAATTCATTGGAAAAGACCTAGTATTGGGAAAGATTGAATGCAAAGAAGGGAGTGGCAGAGGATGAAATGGTTAGACAGCATCATAACTCAATGGGCGTGAATTTGGTAAACTCAGGAGATAGTGGGACAGGCAGCCTGGCATGCTGAAGTCCATGGGATTACAAGAAAGTCAGACATAAGCAGTGACTAAACAAGCAATAATAAGCAAACACTTTTATTACTGAGCATATGTGTCATATGACAGAAAGATAAGTAAACTGACAGCCAAAGACTGAAACTCTAAGATCAAATCTGTCACTGTGGTGGTCTTAGTCAAAACATTCATTTATCTGAGTCACTTTTCTCATGTATAGGTAAACAATGAGCAAA
Organism: Bos mutus; assembly: GCF_027580195.1. NCBI lineage: Eukaryota > Metazoa > Chordata > Mammalia > Artiodactyla > Bovidae > Bos > Bos mutus. Next base: position 3,516 of record NW_027219341.1, read on the forward strand.
GGATATCTAAAGGGCACATTCCAGTTCCCAAACCCTATTATGTAAAGAACAGTTGCTTTACCTAAATCTATGGAATACATAAACATATAATCAGACATTGGTAGACTTCATCAAAGTCCTTCCAAAGACACTTGTAGTGTTTAGTCACTCAGTCGTGTCAACTGTTTGCAACCTCCTCTGTCCATCAGGGTTCAGGCAGGAATCCTGGAGTGGGTATCCTATCCTTCTCAAGGATCCTCCTGACAAGACCTCATTATGATAAGGACAAACATAGAAACAATTAAAAAACATAAAGCATGCCTTGATCTTGGTTTCTAAACACTCTACAACCAAATACAACCACGATTTCTTGGGGGTGGGGAAGAGCTGGTTCCAGGAATTTGGCTTAAGGAAGATCAAGATGAATCTAGTTATTTATAGTAGCCTGCTAAAATTTAAAAAAGATTCATAGAAATAGAAATAGAACTCTTCCTTACAGTAGAATGTCAAATATTCATAGTAAGTATAGAATGAATGATAGAATAAGAAAATCTCTATAGTGAAAAGCACTAATTTTGATTAATTAATCAAAGTTAGTATAACTAATTATTGAACAAATTGGCATCATGTGTCTCCTGTAAGTGATGCACAAAGAGAGTACACAACTCACTTAAGTAATGTTTCTGCCCAAAAACCATACTAAAATTTTATCCTGAAGAAATAACAGGCAAACTCCTTATTAAGAAACATTCCACATTCTGACCAGTGCAAGTAGTACCCCTCATTGTAGTTTAGATTTGCATTTCTCTAATAATTAGTGATGTTAAACATCATCTCATGCCTATTAGCCATCTAGGGCTCCTACAATTAAATTAGTGTCCAGATGCCACTGAGTTCTCAGAGTGAAGATCTAAATCTCCTATGGCCTGACAGGGGAGCAGGAAGAGTAACCAACATGGAATGAACTCAGAGCATCCTGTTCTGTATATGCCCTCCCCCAAGGAAAACCCAAATCCGCCGGTTTTGCGGAGCCTAACTAACTTGGGGAAGAAAATATTCATCTCCAGCTTTCTCTTCCTATCACTTAAAGGGAAAAATTCTGAGCTTGTGAAGGTCCATCCAAGGGCACAGGCTTACTAAAAGATCAAGGCTAGATATGAGACATCAACCAAGATGGCAGAAGGCTCTGGACCCTCCTTTCCTCCAGAACACACCAATTCAACAACAATTCTGAATAAATTCCCTTCATGGAAAATCAGATGAAAGGCTCATGCACCAGGGCAAGCCTGAAATCAAATACACTGAAATGGTAGGCAAATTTAAGACATCTTCTCAATGCCAATCCCTACACCTCCATCAGCTCCATACAGTTGAGAAGAAACCTCAAGCTCCCAGCATCTCCTGGGAAAGGTGTATCTTATCAAATACCCAAAATTTTCTGGGGGCTTCACAAGGACGGCTTCTGTCTTACCTATCTCAGGGATGATAATAAGACTCAGGAGAATCAGCCACCTAGGAAGCTAGTTAGAACAGAGACAAAGGTTTGGGATTACAGTTACCATAGTACTTCACCTAAACTCAACACAGAGCAAGCCCGGTTGGAAATGCCATATTCTATCTCCAGAGGAAAGAATTTGGACAGAAATCCAATGATTCAGTTTTCAGGGAAGTGCCCAAGAATATATTCGTATGCGTCTGTCTCAGAGTACTGGTGAGACCTGGCATACCACAAGACAACTGGGGATTGCTAGTAACAAGGTTTGGATTAGCATGAAGGTTTGAGAACACCCAGAATCTCTGGCTGGGTGATCACTGAGGTCTTCTTTTCTATGAAGTCAGTCTGTGGAGACTGCGAAAGAGTAGATGTTTTTGTTGAATGTGCACATAAACAGAGCCAAGAAAAATAAAAGCAGGAAAATATGCTACATACTCTTATCCTTCTAAAAGATAAACCAAGTGACTTTGTGGAGTTATATAATTTACCTACTTGAAATTAAAATAACCATCATAAGGCACTCACCAAGATTGAGAACAATGCTTATACAAAGTGAGAATTTAAACAAAAGAAAATATTTTACAAGTACCAAATAAATCATAGAATGATTTAAATAATAAAGTAACTGAACAACAACAAAAATTCACTAGAGTTCAGCAGAAGTTGGAAACCAACATTTTGTTGTTATCGTTAGATGTGTCCAACTTTTTGTATTACATGGACTGAAACAAGTAAGTCTTCCCTGTATTCCATTACCTCCACGTTCCTCAAATTCATGTGCATTGAGTCGGTGATGCTGTCTAACCTTCTTATGTACCTGCTGTGCATAATAAAGGCTCAATGAATGCAAAGACAAATCATTAGAAGCTACTCAGTTAGAAGGCAAGGAAAAAGAATGAAAAAGAATAAAAAAGCAAGCAACTTATGAGACATCATTCAATAGACAGAGACTTATAAGACATCATTCAATGGACATTATGAGAATCCCAGTAGAAGAGAGACAAAAAGAGAGAAACAGAAATCTTAATCAAAGAAATAATGGCTGAAAAACTTCCCAACCTTACTGAAGAAAATGAACAACCAAACCCAGAAAGCCTGAAAATAACAAATAAGACAAACCCAAGACATAAACACTGGGACATATTATAATCAGGTGTCAAGATCAAAAGACAAAGAATGAATCTTGGAAAGCAACAAGAAAAGAGAGATCTGTCACATACATGTGGCCCTGTAAGAAAAATGAGCAGTGTCTTCAGTAGAAACCATGAATGAAGGCCAGAAGGAAGTAGGATGTTAAATTTAAAGAGGGCTAGAGAAAATAAAACTTAAAAACAAGAATATGTGAACCCACATATCACAATACTAAATCTATAAATCAAACATTGACAGACACGATGTGAAATAGAGGAACAATACAGTAATAGTAGGGAACTTGAATGTTTCACTTTTAATAATACATAGAACAATCAGACAGAAAATCAATTGGAGAAATGGAAGATGTAGACAGTTCTTTAGTTGAAATGCACCTAGTTGATTTATACAGACAATTCCATACAACAGAAGTAAGATACACATTCTTCATAAACACAGAAAAAACTCTCAGGATAGATCATGATGGCTAATAGCACAAAAGCAAGACCCTAGCAAGCTTTAAAGATCAAAATTATACTAAGTATCTTTTAGGACCAGGATAAGATAGAAACTATATATCAAAGGCCAGAAGAGGAAAGCTAGAATTATTTACAAATATGTAGGATTAAACAACACACTGATCAGCCAATGGATCAAAAGGAAACAAAAGCAGAAGTTAGAAAATATCTTGAGACAAATAGAAAATACAATATATCAAAACTATATAGGAATTAGCAGAAGCAGTACTAGCAGAGATTTTCTTTAGCAATAAACCTACATTAATAATGAAAAAATCTGATAAATACCTAAGACCTTATTTTATACCTCACATAACTAGAACAAGAAGAAAAGATCAAAGTTGAAAGAAGGAAGAAATAATAAAGATTATAGGGAGACAAAAGAAATAATCAGTAATTAGTGGTTTCTGGAAAAAGATAAAATTTACAAATATTTAACTAGACTAAAAAAAGAATTAAAGACTCAAATAAATAAATTATAAATAAAAAGAAAGAAACTGGTACCACACAAAATATCTTGAAACTACTTTGAACAATTATACACCAACATGGATAACTTTGAAGCAATGGATAAGCTCCTAGAATCATAGAAACATACCAGTCTGAGTCCTGAAGAAACATAAAGTCCAGACAACTATTACTAGTAGAAAGAATTGAATCAGTAATCAAACCTCCCAGTTAAAAACAACCACCACCACTTCCAGTGCATCTCATTCCAGTTATCAGCAAAAATTACAAGACATACTAAAGTCAGAAAGAATCTTAAGGCACAAACTAAGCATCAGAACAAGACTCAGATGTGACAGAGATTTTGGAATTATCAGGCGGAGAATTTTAAATAATTTTGATTAACATTCCTAAAAAGTTTCCTAATGGGAAGAGTGGACAACATGCAGAACAAATGGGTGATGTAAGCCAGAAAAAAATTCTAAAAAAGTATCCCAAAAAAAGTGCAAGAAATCAAGCCACTTTTACAGAAGAGAAATTCCATACCAAGGGTTAAAATTTCGAGTATATTAATTGACTTATGATGACATAAGTGTATAGCTTTTTCTAGAAAATAAATTAACAAACATCAAAGTAAAAAAAATAATAAATCATCTAGGAGTAGAGCAGCTACTGTTTGCAACAATCTCAAATGGTCAGAAGAGTACCCAGTTGACCCTGGACAATGTAGGGCTTACCAAGCGTAGCCTGCACAGTAGAAAAGCTGTATAACTTTCTGATTGTCCTATGTCTGTGATTCCATCGCACAAATTCAACCAACTGCTAGTTGTGTTAATACACACAATTTATTTATTGGACACACAGTGTATTTATTGGACAAATGTGTATATAAGTGGACCCAATCAATCCCTTGTTGTTCTTATAATAATGCATGTGTATGCTCGGAATTTGGTGGTTCAGTCACTCCAGTAGTGTCCAACCCTTTGTAGCCATGGTTGTGGCCTGGCTCCTCTGTCCACAAGTTTCCCAGGCAAGAATACTCGTTATTTCCTTCAGGATCTCCTCCCCACCCAGGGACTGAACCTATGTCTC
>NW_027219342.1:0-6935 GCF_027580195.1 Bos mutus
GCAATCATCCTCAATTAAAAACAAATAAATTAAAAAGACAGAAGCAAACTTAGTGTCCCATCAGTGGATAAAGGATAAACAATATGTGGCATACCGTGGAATATTCAATAGAAAGAAAATCCCGATGTGTGCTACAAGTTGAATCGACCTTCCTCAAGGTTTATGCTAGAAGTGAAATAACCAGAACACAAGTACTGCATGATTCTGCTTTACAAGGGCTCCTTGATTCTTTGTGGTAGCTCGGCTGCCTGCCAATGTGGGAGGGCAGATCCCTGAAGAGGGACTGGCTTTCCACTCCAGTATTCTTGCCTGGAGTTGTTGCTGGACAGAGGAGCCTGGTGGGCTACAGTCTATGAGGTCTCAAAAAGTCGGACCCAGCTGAGGACTAACACTTTCAGAGGAGTCATCTTCATGGGAGACTAGCCTTGGGAGGCTGGAAGGTGTTGCCCAGGGCTGGAGTGAAGTCGTAGGGTGGTGTCATCTGCATATCTGAGGTTATTCTTTTCCATGATCAGCGGATGTTGGCAATTTGATCTCTGGTTCTCTGCCTTTTCCAGCCCGGCCTCTTACAGAATTTGATCATCAGTGCGGGTGAACAGGGCTCGTCCTGGAGTTTGTCTCAGACACCTGCTCAGCTGTTAGGTTAGAAGCTGGCTGTCACCTGTGGCCTCCTCTGAGAGGGAACTTCATCCAAATTGATGATGGTGGCTGTGGCAATGACCTCTTTCAGGGTATAGTCCTTTGATTGCTGCATGTTCCCAATTGATAACCGAGTTTCATCTTCACAGCCACGGGTTCAGAGGACTGCCCTGGTTTCAGGTGAAGTTCAGAAGAGTCAAGAAATGTGTCACCCAGTAGGTCACCAGTACAAGCCATGATCCATGGAGTCTTCCCAGGTGGCTCGGTGGTAAAAGAATCCAATTCTAAAGCAGGAGATGCAGGTTCAATCCCTGGGTTAGGAAGATCCCTGGAGGAAGGGGAAATGGCTACCACTCCAGTATTGCCCACTGGAGAATCCATGGACAGAGAGGAGCCAGAATGCGGTCCCTGGGTTTGCAGAGCTGGAGGCGACTTATCGACTAAACAATAGCAGTACCATATTTACATGGCTGACTAGAGGACGAGCTCCTTCATTCACTGCAATGAGGTTTGGTGAAGCGGTCTGTTGCCACAAAATGAATTGACCCACGCATGATAGAGGGGATTAGAGGTCTGCGGTGGGCTGGGATGGAACGGAGGCACAAACTGAAGGGCCCTGAGTAGAGAAGGAAGCCGGGTTGGATGGGTGGCTACCCCGCGCCGTGCGCCAGGACAGATCCCGGGGCTGTGGTCATCTTGCCAGGACAAAGGGAGCTCAGGGCCAGGATTACAACAGTAATTGAGTCAATTTTTCATTGGCTCCACCAGGAGTGAACAGTGAACACAATCCAGCGAGTTTCTGATAGAAGCTAGTGTCACAGAGGGGCCATCAAAGCCAGTGCTGAGGCGCTGATTTGGGCTCTTGGGGGGATGTAGATGGAGCGTGTTGACAAGCTTACTCTGGCGAGGGTAGCCAACAGCGGTCCTGCCCACCTCCTCGAGGGCTGGGGTCAGGCACCCCACCACCTTGTTTACACAGACCAGAGGGTGAGCTGGAAGGTTTCTAGAAGTTCCCTCGACTTCAGGACCTGGATTGAGGATGTTAAGCTGTTGTGTTGACTCATGCCTGAGACTGATCAAGGGGTTGGGATGGGAGAGGGAAAAGTTGCTAAAGCCTCCTGCTTGACAGTACTGGAACCCCCTCTGTCTTCTAGGGACCTGTCCTCACCACTCATAGTTCTTATATTCTGTTGGAATGGACCCACGCTCCCAGGTCCGATGTGCTCCAGGGTGGGCATGGAACTGGGTCTGTTCAACTAGAGCCTCTACTTCCCTAGGTCAGGGTGGCAGGGACAGGCGCACGGGACTGGTGGGGCCAGAACAATGTCCTCCTGGGGTCACTGGGGGGATTAATAAGGCTGGCGTGCCAGCAGTCACCTTATCACAGAGAATGGAAGCAACTGCAGGGGCAGCTGACAAGACCAACCAGATGCCCTTCTGCTGGACCGATCCAGCCAGGTCTGGTCCAGGCCCTCCCGCTCTGACACTTCAGAGCCAATAAATTCCCTCTTCTGCTTTAACTAGATGGAGCTGGTTCCTGTAGCTAGCAACCCAGTGCTTCAACTAAACTCTCTCTAGGTATTTAACCTTTAAACCTTGCTCTAAATTATGTATTGCTCTTTTTAAATATAATCATTAGTGGTTGGTAATAATTTATCTTCAAGTCTTTTTAATAAAATGTTCTACTTCATAGAAACTGGGCATTAGGTGGGAAGCATTTAATAAAATTAGCCTTGCTCTGACATGCCCTGGGAGGACTTGCTGGTAGAAGGCTTTGCAGCCCCTTCTTGTAGCCATCTGCCATGAGAAAATAAAAGGTGAAGGCCTGACCTCACAGGCTGGTTACCATGTGATGTGCACTAAAGGCTGGAAGCCACTCGCGAGGACTGTGGGATAGTGATAGCAGCAGGAGGAAGATGGGTTCAGCTCTATATGTGAACATTCCCTGTGTCCAGGTACACTCTAGGCCTTAGGTCATCTGAAGAAATATTTACATGCTCAACATCTAGAGCTCTGGAGGTACTTGTCATTGTCCTTGCATCTTGCTACCACTGAAAACCAGAGGCTGGGACCCACCAGAACCCCTTTATAGGAAGTCATGTATTCTTAACTATGTATCTGGGGAGATATCTGAAGCAGAGGTTTTGGATCCCATCTTGCTGAACAGCTGTCTTTAGAACCAAATATAGTTTTGCTCAGTCATGCTCTGGATAGTGAAGTTGGACCATAAGGCTGGCGCCAATTGTGCTGAACTGTGTGTTGGGAATCTTGAGAGTCCTTGGATAGCAAGAGGTCAACCAGTCCATCCTAAGAAATCAGTCCTGAATATCCACTGGAAGGGCTGCTGCTGAAGCTGGTTCAATACTTTGGCCACCTGATGTGAAGAACTGACTCACTGGAAGGGCTACAGTGCTAGGAAAGATTGAAGGTGGGAGGAAGAGGACAACAGAGGTTAGAGATGGTTGGATGGCATCACTGACAATGGACATGGGTTTTGAGCAAACTCACAGAGAGTGGTGAAGGACAGGGAAGCTGGCGTGCTGCAGATGCATGGGGTTGCAAAGTCTGAACGATTGAACAACAGCCACACCAGTGGTTGAGATCTCACCTGCTGTGTGGTGTGTGGCCAAAAAAAACCTGGGACCAGGCACACAACCTCTCCAGAGCAGTTTTTCAACTAGTAACAGCATCCTGGTGGCAGTGGGGCTGGAGGAGGGAAGGCGGGGTTGTCACCAAGCCAGCAGAAACAAAGCAGCCACGATGGAGCCCCCCTCCACTCCATCCTTCCTCGCTGCTTCCACTCCCCTCTGTCCTGTGAGACACTTCTGGCCCATTCCCCTGTGCCGCTCCACCCCACACATCTGCCCTCGGATCTCTCAGATGCCGGTGGGGAGACAGGTGGTGCATCACCATCATCACCATCACAGGCTGCGGAAGATCAGGGGTCCCAGTCCTGGTGAGCTCTATTTAGGCCAGGTGAGGAGGGATCAGGCATAGAGTCACGCGTGGTAAGTCGGGCCTTGGCTCTGTCCTGACTCAGCAAGAGGAAGAACACAGATGATGGCGACCACATTGTCTAGAAATCAGATTATGGTCTGAATTGAGTAATTTCCCTTGGCTTTCGTTTCCCAAGTGGATGCCCACTGAGCTATAGTACCCCTTCCCCATGCCGGGAGGGCTGGGCACCTCCGCCCACCCAATTGGAGCTGACTGATTTCTCTCATAATTCTTAGGGGAGAGGTTTGCCACCTTACCCTACTCACCCCCACCTCAACAATTAACAACTGAGAAAACAGGGCCAGAAGGTAACTCTGTGAAGCTTAGCAGCATTAAGGACAAGGGGTCAGATTGGTACTGACCTGCCTGACCCCAAGCGTGGTGCCTCCATCCCCACCCCTGCCCTCTGGTGGTGTCAGGCCTGCAGTGACGGAGAGTGACAGGTTTGCTGGGGAATCTCATGACTCCCTTCTGCAATGCCCTGGAACCTGTCAACTTCGTGCGTGAGTCCTATTCTCCTCCTCTGTGCTTTTTCACATTGGGGGTTTTTTTTTTCCTTCTTAAGTCAATTTTGTTTAGTTTTTGAAAGCGAGTGTTTGAACAGGCATAATGTGAGAGGTCTGGCCCCAGGAGACTTGATCACCTCTCTTGCTCCCCTCACCTTCCCCTGTGGCTGCTGTGCTGTTTTGTCCCAAGACCAAATCCCCTTGTCCCAAGTCCAGCTCTGCACCTTGTGGGGAGGAGTCCTGAGCCTAGACCACCATCCCCAGCCCATCACCTGCTGACCAGATCCTGTTTCTTAGCTCCACTGGGAATCTCCTGAGCCTCTGCTCCGACCCAGGTGAGTGTGTGGGACCCAGCTGGGTTGCTGGACCACCATGTCACCTAGGCATCTCGCCCATGAAGGATTTGGGAACTCTGGGTCTCCCAGGGCATCTTCTGTGCCTCGAAATGTACAACTGGGTGATGTTCGGTGTGGCCTGGACTTTGCAGACCTCTGAACACCATGTCATCTGTGACCCAGGCTGCTGAAATATTAAAGCCCCATCGCTCTGAAGCTTATCTGAGGCTGTAAGAGTCCACTGACTTCCTCTGGTTTCATGAATCATCTTGGATGGTGGCCGCCCCTCCCTCTACAGTGAGACAGGACTGTGAGTGGTGCCTTCTGGTTTCCTTCATCTGCCCTCAGCCCTCAGCTACCCTTACACAGCCCAGTGAGGACTTGCAGGACCCAAACCTGAGGCACGCTACTGCTCACCATTAATACAAACCTGGCAGCAGTTATGGAGACATCAGTGACCCCCACAGTGGCACAGCTCTGACCTGACCTTCATCTTTGAGATCCAGCCCTGTAAGGAGATGCGCTCTAGCATTCTGTTTTGCCCAAAGCCATCTGACTTAGGGTTTCTGCCAGCATTCCACAAGTCACTCCAAACAAAGGTATTCCAGTATATATTGCTCGTAAGAAATCACCCAAAATAGTGGTCACAAACACCATGAATCATTTGCCATAGGCTCTCATGGTTTCATCAGATTAGGAATTTGAAAGTCCAGCAAAAGGTTACATGCGTAACTCATGCGGCGCGATCAGACATCGTGAGGCTGAAGGCCTTTAGGGCAGACCAGGCATCTCTCCACTCTGAATTCCCAGGTGCCTATCTTTAATGTGATTCAGTCATCCAACTCTTTGTGACCTCTCGCTGGACTGTAGCCATCAAGTCACGTTCTCAAACCCCTCTCGTAGTCCCCCACAGGTGAGTCTGGGTTTCCTCTCAACATGGCAGCCTACGTAGTAGTTCAGCAACTTATATGGTGTTCTGAGGCCTCAAGAACACACATTCAGGAGCAAAGTGGAAACTGGTGAGAGATGATTGGAGTTTGGGCCAGACAGAGCATGCCCTGTGGAGGTGAGCTTGAGTACGGTGACTCTCAGGGAGCCTCTGGGCTCTCAGCCATCTCCGTGACTGCCATAGCTGGTGCACTCTGCTGGGAAATGTGGTGTGTGTCTTGTCTGGCCTATGAAAGTGAAAATCGCTCAGTCGTGTCCCGACTCTTTGCCACCATGGACTGTAGAAATCCATGGAGTTCTCAGGCCAGAAATCTGCTGGAGTGGGTAGCCTCTCCCTTCTTTGGGGATCTTCCCAACTCAGGGGATCAGTTGAGTCTTCTACATTGCAGTGATTCTTTTCACCTTCTGAGCTATCAGGAAGGCGCTGGCCCTATGTCTCTGTCTTTCTTAATCCAGGCTTCTAGAACATTCTTCCAAGTTCTTTAATCATGAGCTGTTTCTTTTTCTTTTTCTTTCTGAGAAGTGCAGGTGCAACCACGATCCTGGCTGCTAGTGCATTGGCCGTTTCACCTGTTTTTAAACTTAGATGGAATCACACAGTATATATATCTGTATATTTATCTCCTCATCTGGATTCTTTCACCAACATGAGTTCATGAGACTCCTCTGTTCTGTTGCATGGGGCTGCAGTTTACTCATTCCCATTTCTGTAGAAGTAGTCTGTTGGCCATGATTGAATTGTCCTTCTGTTTATTCCATTCTCCTGTTCTATTTTTGATGGGCATTTGGGTCATTTCCACTTCTTGCTAATACAAATAGTGCTGCTAAGTCATTCAGTGTATATTTTTGGTACACAAATGTGCATTATTTCTGTGTACACAGGGCTTAGAACTGAGGCATAGGTCGTATATATTATAAAGGCAGCTATAGGGTCCATAAAGATGAATCGCTCTGGGGCTGTGGTGGGGGAGCCCAGCAGGCTGAGGGTGGAAGCAGAGCACCACTGGAGGCCCACCGGCCACCCTTCACCTTGACTCTATGACCTTCAGAAGTCCCCAGCTATTCAACACCTGGCCGGGCAGCCTATGGGTAAGGGGTTGCCTGCTAGAGGCCCTGGTCTCATATGTTTCAGCAGGTGAACTAACCCTCTGGTGATGGAGTTGAGATTTGGTTGCCATATTAAAAACAAACAGGATTGTGATGAAAGCAGAAGCCACAGGAGAGCAGACCCTGGGATGCCAGAGGCCTTTGTTCTCCTGGTTGTCCAGTGGACCCCACCTTGTAAGCTTTCAGTAAAGAGGATTCTCCTTCTGGACCCAACTGGAGCTCCCAGAGGCTCTGGAGCGGGCCTGGGGTCTCTGTGGCTGCTGGTGGTTGGGATTTGTCTACACACTGGAGATACCTGCGAGGCTTTGAAAGATATGATGCCGGGTTACAGAGTTGAGATTCAGTTGGTTTGGGTGAGATCTGGGTTTGAATGTTTCTTGGTTTTGAAAAGCCATTGTGTTTA
>NW_027219343.1:0-4035 GCF_027580195.1 Bos mutus
GCATGATCAGTCATGTGATCGGTGCATGATCAGCCGCGTGATCAGTGCATGATCGTGTCGCGTGATCAGTGCATTTTGCATGATGATCAGTGCGATCGGTGCAGGATCAGCCCGTGATCGGTGCATGATCAGCCGCGTGATCGGTGCATGATCAGCCACGTGATCGGTGCATGATCAGCCACGTGATCGGTGCGCGATCAGCCGCGTGATCAGTGCATGATCAGCCGCGTGATCAGTGCATGATCAGTCGCGTGATCGGTGCATGATCAGCTTCGTGATCAGTGCATGATCAGCCACGTGATCGGTGCATGATCAGCGCGTGATCAGTGCATGATCAGCCACGTGATCAGTGCATGATCAGCCGCGTGATCGGTGTATGATCAGCCGCGTGATCGGTGCATGATCAGCCATGTGATCAGTGCATGATCAGCCACGTGATCGGTGTATGATCAGCCACGTGATCAGTGCATGATCAGCCACGTGATCGGTGCATGATCAGGCCGCGTGATCAGTGCATGATCAGTGTGATGATGTGCATGATCGGTCACGTGATCGGTGCATGATCAGCCACGTGATCAGTGCATGATCAGCCACGTGATCGGTGTATGATCAGCCGCGTGATCAGTGCATGATCAGTCACGTGATCAGTGCATGATCAGCCCGCGTGATCGGTGCATGATCAGCCGCGTGATCAGTGCATGATCAGCCACGTGATCAGTGCATGATCAGCCACGTGATCAGTGTGCATGATCAGTCGCGTGATCAGTGCATGATCAGCCGCGTGATCAGTGCATGATCAGCCGCGTGATCGGTGCATGATCAGCCGCGTGATCAGTGTATGATCAGCCCCGTGATCAGTGCATGATCAGCCGTGATCAGTGCATGATCAGCCATGTGATCAGTGCATGATCAGCCCGTGATCGGTGCATGATCAGGCCGCGTGATCAGTGCATGATCAGTCGCGTGATCAGTGCATGATCAGTCCGTGATCAGTGCATGATCAGCCGCGTGATCAGTGCATGATCAGCCGCGTGATCAGTGCATGATCAGCCCGTGATCAGTGCATGATCAGCCACGTGATCAGTGCATGATCAGTCGCGTGATCAGTGCATGATCGTCCGTGATCAGTGCATGATCAGCCGCGTGATCAGTGCATGATCAGCCACGTGATCAGTGCATGATCGTCGCGTGATCAGTGCATGATCAGCCACGTGATCAGTGCATGATCAGCCCGTGATCAGTGCATGATCAGTCGCGTGATCAGTGCATGATCGTTCGTGATCGGTGCATGATCAGCCACGTGATCGGTGCATGATCAGCCGCGTGATCGTGTGCATGATCAGCCGCGTGATCAGTGCATGATCCGCCACGTGATCGGTCAGTGCATGATCAGCCGCGTGATCAGTGCATGATCAGTCCCGCGTGATCAGTGCATGATCAGCCACGTGATCAGTGCATGATCATCACGTGATCAGTGCGCGATCAGTCCCGTGATCAGTGCATGATCAGCCACGTGATCAGTGCATGATCTGTCGCGTGATCAGTGCATGATCATCACGTGATCAGTGCATGATCAGCCACGTGATCAGTGCATGATCAGCCGCGTGATCAGTGCATGATCAGTCACGTGATCGGTGTATGATCAGCCACGTGATCAGTGCATGATCAGCCGCGTGATCGGTGCATGATCAGATCCGTGATCGGTGCATGATCAGTCACGTGATCAGTGTATGATCAGCCACGTGATCGGTGCTGATCAGCCACGTGATCAGTGCATGATCAGTAACACGTGATCGGTGCATGAGCAGCCCGTGATCAGTGCATCGTCAGCCACGTGATCAGTGCATGATCAGCCGCGTGATCAGTGCCCGGTGGTCACGTGATCAGTGCATGATCAGCCACGTGATCAGTGCATGATCAGCCATGTGATCAGTGCATGATCAGTCGTCGTGATCGGTGCGATTATCACGTGATCAGTGCATGATCAGTCACGTGATCAGTGCATGATCTCCCGTGATTAGTGCATGATCGGTCACGTGATCGGTGCATGATCAGCCACGTGATCGGTGCATGATCAGCCCGTGATCAGTGCATGATCAGCTTCGTGATCAGTGCATGATCGGCAACGTGATCAGTGCATGATCAGCCACGTGATCGGTGCGGGATCTGTCCGTGATCAGTGCATGATCAGTCACGTGATCGGTGCATGATCAACCGTGATCAGTACATGATCAGTCCGTGATCGGTGCATGATCAGCTACGTGATCAGTGCATGTCTCCCACGTGATCAGTGCATGATCAGCCACGTGATCAGTGCATGATCAGCCACGTGATCAGTGCATGATCAGTGCGCGTGATCGGTGCGTGATCAGTGTATTTGCGGTCACGTGATCGGTGCATGATCAGGCACGTGATCAGTGCATGATCAGCCGCGTGATCAGTGCATGATCAGCCACGTGATCAGTGCATGATCAGTCCGTGATCGGTGCATGATCAGCCCAGGTGATCGGTGCATGATCGCCGCGTGATCAGTGCATGATCAGCCACGTGATTGGTGCATGATCAGCCGCGTGATCGGTGCATGATCAGCCCACGTGATCAGTGAATGATCAGCCGTGATCAGTGCATGGTCAGCCCGTGATCGGTGCATGATCAGCCACGTGATCAGTGTGTAGCATGATGCCGTGATCAGTGCATGATCAGCCCGTGATCAGTGCATGATCAGGCACGTGATCGGTGCATGATCAGCCGCGTGATCAGTGCATGATCTGCAACGCGTGATTAGTGCATGATCAGCCGCGTGATCAGTGCATGATCAGCCACGTGATCAGTGCAAGATCAGCCACGTGATCGGTGCATGTTCAGTCACGTGATCGGTGCATGATCAGCCCCGTGATCCAGTGTGTGGTCGGCCGCGTGATCGGTGCATGATCAACTTGATCAGTGCATGATCAGCCACGTGATCAGTGCATGATCTGTGCGTGATCTGTACTCAGTGAATCAGTCAGGTGATCGGTGCATGATCAGCCACGTGATCAGTGCATGATCAGTCACGTGATCAGTGCATGATCAGCCACGTGATCAGTGCATGATCAGGCCACGTGATCCCAGTTCATGATCAGCCCCGTGATCGGTGCATTTTTTCAGTCGCGTGATCAGTGTATGATCATCACGTGATCGGTGTATGATCAGCCACGTGATCAGTGCATGATCAGGCACGTGATCGGTGTATGATGAGTCGTGATCGGTGCATGATCAGCCGGCGTGATCGGTGCATGATCAGCCGCGTGATCGGTGCATGATCAAAGCGTGATCAGTGCATGTTCGGTCTCGTGATCGGTGTGATCATGGCCGCGTGATCAGTGCATGATCAGCCACGTGATCAGTGCATGATAGCCACGTGATCGGTGCGATCAGCTAAGTGATCAGTGCATCAGCACGTGTCGGTGCATGATCAGTCGCGTGATCAGTGCTGATACCTCCACGTGATCAGTGCATGATCAGCCACGTGATCGGTGCATGGTCAGCCCGCGTGATCAGTGCATGATCAGTCGCGTGATCGGTGTATGATCAGCCACGTGATCAGTGCATGATCAACGCAGAGGTGCAAGATCAGCAAGTGATCAGTGCATGCACTTCGGTGTTCGGTGCGCGATCTGCTTCGTGATCCAGTGCCTGGTCAGCCGGCGTGATCGGTGCATGATCGATCGGCGTGTGTCGAACCGCGTGATCATTTCCGCCTCTGTTACCCGGTGTATGCGTGGCAAGGTTGTCGGTGCATGATTGTCGCGGGTGTGATCAGTCAGTATGTCTGTGCATTAGCCACGTGATCGGTGCATGATCAGTCACGTGATCATTGCATGTGCGGGCGCGTGATCGGTGCTGATCCCAGTGATCGGTGCATGATAGCCACGTAATCAGTGCATGATCTCCCGCGTGATCAGTGCGCGATCAGCCACGTGATCAGTGCGCGATCAGCCCCGCGTGATCGGTGCTTTTCAGATTCGTGATCAGTGCGCGATCAGTCCGTGAACA
>NW_027219344.1:0-7291 GCF_027580195.1 Bos mutus
GTCATTCTTAATTGGGCTATAAAGCTCACAAATTTTAACAGCACAGTAACACAATTTTTCTACTGTGCACTGTTAGAGTTTGGTGAGCTCTTGGTGAGTTTCTTGGTTTCAGTTAGAAAGCCCTGCATTACTCTTAGGGCTGTAGAGTCTTCTGAAACTGAAGGAAAGACTACAAATATTCCAGACTAATTTGATTATGATACATTTTTCTAAAGACTTAAACAGTTTCTGCTTTCCCTCCGCCCAAAAAATTACCCCTAACTCCTGACGATCTTCATCATTTTATTGTGGGAATCTGGTAGAATTGAGATTCCTCAGTGCTTAGTAATTTCATCAGTAAGCTGTTCTGAGGTGAAAAACACATTGGAATTAGTTTTTAAATTAGTCCTAGACACAGCAATCAGGGGAAAAGGAAATAAAAGGAATACAGAGTGGACACAAACAAACTATTACTGTTAGAAGATGGCATGACCCTCCACACAGCAAACACTAAGGATGCCAGCAGAAAATTACTTGAGCTAATCAATGAATAGAGTTAGCTGCAGAATACAAAATTAATACTCAGGAATTGCTTTCATTCTGACTCACCAGCAATGAAAAATGACAAAGAGAACTTAAGGAAAGTATCTCATTCACCATCCAATGAAGAGACTCAAATATTTAGGAATATATTCCCCCAAAGAAAGCAAGGACCTGGTACAGAAAACTCTGAAACCATGTTAAAGAAATCAAAGATGGTACAAATAGATGAAGAAGTATACCATGTTCCTGGATCAGAAGAATCAATATAGTGACCATGAGTATACAACTCAATGCAATCTATTGGTACATTCATTCACCATTGATATTCTTGGATTCAACTGTGGAATCCCTATAAAAACATCAAGGGTGTTTTTCACTGAACTAGAACAAATAATTTCACAATTTGTGTGGAAACACAAAAGACCTCCAATGAGCAAAACACTCTTGAGAAACAATGGAAATGGAGGAGTCAGACTGCCTGACTTCAGACTATACTACAAAGCTACAGTCATCAAGATAGTAAAATACTGGGCCAAAGATACAAATACAGATCAACAGAACAAAATAGGAAGTCCAAAGATGAAGCCACACACCCACGGCCACCTTGTCTTTGACAGAGGGGCCATAAATATGCAACGGACAAAAGACAACCTCTTAAACAAGCAGTTCTGGGAAAACAGGTCAACCACATTAAAAGAATTGCCGGGGTCCAGCCCCGGCTGATCCAGGGTATTCAAAGGGGAGACGGCATCAGCGACTATTCAAATATTCATCAAAGATATAAAGAGTAATAGAATGAGGATAGCTCAGTAGGAAAACTCAGTGGAGAAAAGAGGCTGAGTAGCTTGGTTTATGCGGGAGACCAATAAAACTTCAAGACAAGAAGTTTGCACCACTTACGTAGGCAGCAGGTGTCCTTCCATTCTCCTGAAGGAGAGGAGACACTGAGGCCTCCCCGGTCGGATCTTAGAAGCCCAGGCATAATTAGTAAGCATGGTGGGTTCCATGCTCCAGATGGAGACTCAGCCAGGATTTGAGAGAGAGAGAGACATGGGGAGACCAGTCTTTCGAGGAACTGATCCCAATTCTTTATTTTCCATGGTCTACTTTTATACACTGAGATGTTATGCAAAGTCACGCGGGGTCAGCAGTCCTGACTTTTATCAAAGTCAGGTGCTTCATACAAATGTATACAGAGGTCTTAGGGGTGTTACATCATCTTCTGGCCAGGGGGCCTGCTGACAATTTATGACCCTCTCCTTGTGACAGCGGTCAGTCAACCAGGACACTTATTTCTCCAGGGGTGATTATTCTTAAAACAGACGCCACCCAAATAAAGTTACATTCCTATAGGGTGAGGGTGTAGTGGGTTTTAGTTAAGGAAAGAATTTACTTAGCCTAAGGTCTAACGTGATTAATATCAAAGGTTAATACTTATTTCTTCTATATATTCATTAATGTGTGTAAGGGCAGGGGATATGGAGACTTAGTGACAAACATTGGCTCAACAAATGAAAAACCCTTCACCAATACAGTTTCTAATCAGCCCACTATACTTATACTAATAATTTTCTAACTTCTCTAAAGAACCTTTTTTTTGAAGGTTTAAAGCATCTCGTGCCTCTCACAGTTGGGAGGCTGTGAGCAATCACATGTGGCCGGACAAGCCTGTCAGGCAGGCTAGAGAACCTTCAGAGGAGTTTGTAAGTTGAAACACTCCTGTTCACGCCCAGGAATTATTATTAACTGGAGCTCTAAGTTAACTCCTTCTCCGAAAGAGGTGGTGGGGGACAGCCCCCCGTAAAGTCAGAGGTGTAGGTGAGAGCACAAAGTAGTAAAGTAGGCAGGCTCTGGTTATGGGGGTAGATGCTGGAGGATTTCCAGGGGGACTCCTGAGGTTCGATCCCGCCTTTGCGTATGTTGAGCCTCCTTCCTCATGACCTTTGCCATGGGTGGAGTGCCTCACGCCGGCCCCCAACATCTCCCCCTTTTTTATTTCTTAAAACAGCCAGATGTAGCTCAGTCGCGAGCTTCCGAATGCTCTGCCGAAGAATCCTGACAATACAAGGAAGAATGATTATGAGAAGTAGGATTAGAGCACCAATGATAGCATAACTAGGGATATTAGACAGAATATTTTTTCCAGAAATAAAGTTAGAGAAGGTGTGAAAAAAGTCATTAGCTGCTCCAGCAGTGGTAAAATCCAGTCGGGAGTGTTCCAAGGTCTGTATTTGATTATGAAGTTTCCCTAAGTCCAGGCCAATATCAGAACTGTTCCAAACACCTGAGATATGATTTTTAATATTTTCCCATTCATAATCTGTCTCATTTACCTTCAAAGATGTCATGCATATCCACCTGTAATCAGCATGGCATGTCAAAGCCATTTTCACCTTTAAAGCCTGTAACTCAGTCCCAATATGCATAATTGCCTCTTCTAAGGCATCTACTCTCATCTCTAATTTCCTATCTATAGCTTCCTGAGTTGCTAGAGTTAAAGAAACATTTTTAGACATGGTATCAACATATTGGGCAGTATGCACTTGTTGAGTCAATGATATTGCTGCTGCAGTAACAGAAGTAATTGCGGTTATTAAAGCTGATATTTCTAAAATAAGTAAGCCCACAAACTGTCGTGATTGCATTAAATCCTGCAGTTGTTGTAACACAGCAAGACCATAGCTATCATATAGGCACCATAAGATAGGGTGGGCATTGTAACACCACAAAGGAGCAAACATTACATTGAGGGTTTAAACAAGATGAAAGCATACATTGTTTACAAGTTACTATATTAGGTCCACCTGAATAATTCATACGTATATTGAGTTTCTTGGAGTCATTAGTAAAAAGAAAAACATAAGGCGAGGATAGACAAGCTAAAACAGAATAAGTAGAATTATTTTCTGGTTGGAGTTCGCGCTGCAGCAGCCCTGTCAGTCTCGCCGGGATCTCGATGTTTATCTTGTCTTCCCTGCCAGCGGGCGCCGCCACTGCTCCCTCGCTGAACCGGCCTTGGACTCAGCTGCGGCCAAGCAAGTGCAGACAGATGCTGGCGGGGCTACCGGCTGCGAGCGCTGTGTGCTGGGCCCCTGCAGCCAGGCTGGTCTGGCCCGGCTCCCTATGCGCAGCTGTTCAGTGCGGCAGGGGCAGAGGAGTGCCCCTCCTCTTTTGTGATCAAAGCAATGGGGGAACCGGGTGTCTGGGGGACTGCAACATGGTGAATCAGCCTGTCCAGGATCTAAATTGGAGAATCTGCATCCTGTGGAAAAATACAAGCACATCCTCGACCGCTAGTTAATAATGGGTCAGGACCCTTCCATTGTCCGGAGAGGAGGTCCTTCCATTTCACCAACGGCTTTGTATCTTGTTGTTTCAGACGAATCAGCATTTAGGTTATTTATTACAAAGAGAGCATGTTGTAAGATCTGATGGGGTGAACTATACTTAAATTCCCCTTCCTTTAATTTGTTGAATTTGTATTTTTAATGTTTGGTGTGCTCTATCTACTATAGCTTGTCCCTGGGGATAATAAGGGATGCCTGTGTTATGTTTTATTTGAAATTTTATACAAAATTTTTGGTATCTGGAATAGGGAACTGTTTGTATCTGGGAAAATAACTGGGTGTCTAGAAATAAAATTTGACAAAACACTGGAGGGTAAATGATGTAAAAATTTGACCACAATAGTTTCCTATAGCAATCTGCCAATTTTCATCAATCATTAGAAGAGCATCAAGTTGTTCTTTATTATATGGAATTACAATTTCTGATGGCTCTTTACCAAATAATTCAATGCTCAGCTTTTTTCCTTTAATATCAAAGTAGCTATCAATTTTGGATAAGAAGCCGCTACATTTTAAGTTTGAGTGGGAAGATGGACCCACTCTAGGGGGCCGTTTGGTCATAAAACCAATTTTTGTCTGGCTACACCAAATACACCTATGGGGGTTTTATGGCAAAGGAATTGTCAAGCAGTTGTCAATTTAATTTTTTAAATTTTTAAAATTTACATTTTAACAACATAAATTTAGGGATATGTTAATTTAGGTCTAATGTTTAGTTTAGGTTTCTGTATAAATTTAAATAATAAATGTATAAACTCCTTATCTTATTTTTGTATACAGATATACCTAAATGCAAAATGTATTTATATATGGCAACAAGTATAAACTTCTTGACATATATATGAACCAATATACTTGAATTAATCTTTATAATTAATATATTAATTAATATATATTACAGCAATACAACACGTACACAGCTAATACCAACCAACACAAACCAATGTACTGTAATAATACATGTCACACATATATAATATAATTATACAGTATATAGAACATATGTCATCATAGCACATCAATCCATACCAATTACTATCAGCCACACACACATTGTATTACTGCAATATACATTTAATTATATAGTATATATATATATATATATATAGTATACATATTAATTCATATACAAATTAAGTATAGATCTATAAATAGAATTAGGTATACCTTTATTATATTTTATTTATACCCATATCTAATTAGGCAAACTATAATTAGGCAAATTTATTTATATTATGTATTTATAACAATATATAAAGTATTGTTAATTGCACCACCTTTTGATAACTAAGAAATTGAGAAACCCTTCTCTGAGTATCTCCTATTTGAGATAGCACGTCCCTCCCCCATAGGGTAAAGGGGAGCATAGGAACTACATAGAGTTGGAAAGTTCCACAGGTATCCTCAAACTTCCAATCTAACATTTTTGAACTTTTAACTACTGTGGGGGCTTGAGGGCAAATGAAACAAAATTTGACCCCTGAAATGTATCAGGGCAACTTGCCAATCATCACTATATTGTAAAAGACTTGCAGTTGATCCTTATTGAATGGAATTACTATATTTGTTACTTCTTTTCTAAAAAGTTCCACATTTCTTTTTTCCTCCTTTTATAATTAACTGTGCCACCAAGCTGGGGTAAGATAAAACTATTTTTCTTGGGGTCACTGGTAGATGGAACCAATGGGCCTTTTTGTCACAAGTACTCTGTAGGTGTATGTTTTGTGGCAAGAATAATTTAATCTCATCTTTTGGTAATATTAATCCTAATTAACTTATTATTTACAGTCTCATTTACTTTAACAAGAGCCTACTCTGTCTCATTAGTCAACTTTCTCTTAGAACTGGAATTAGGATCGCTTTTTAAGTAATCAAACAAAGGCTTCAAATCTGCATTAGTCAGTTTTAAATGTGGGTGTATCAATTAATGTCCCCTAATAATTTTTGGAAATTATCTAAAGTTAGTAACAATCTCTCTGCAGCTTTAAAGGGGCAGTTATCAAAACTTCTGGCAGACCTAAATATGAGAAGCAAGTAAAGAGGTGTTGCACAACATCTTTATAAGTTTCTCCAGTTATCGTTTTGTAACCTAAATCTGGTCTATAGCTTTTTAGATGGCAAGCAACCATCTAATCTTTGCTTGAATACCTCCAGCAATGGGGAACTCACTACTCTTCAAGGTTTTAAACTTTCCCTCACCTTTTTCTCTACAGCATTTCCACCCCACATACCACTTTCTCTAATCTCACCAACTCATTTGGGCCAGGAACTGGGCCAGTCTTTCCCAGCAATGTTAAGAGACATCTGTTCTTGTGTCTAATAGCCCTGACATTTTATTTTCTTGAATTAAAAAAAAATTTTTAAAGGCTTAGAAGCTGTAATTTCCTGAACCCAAAAGGCTAGATCACTAGATCTAAACAGTCTGTGGCTCTTAGCTTGAGAAGTCAAGTTTTTTCTTGTCTGATAGTAAGGTAAAAGCAAAAGCTGTGTTACTCTTTGATCTTTATTAATTTGCACAGTTTTAGTAGGTGGTGAGATCAAAACTTTAATTTCTCAATATAATCAGAATCTACTACACCATGCACCACTGAAATTTTTCTTTTCTTTTTTTTTTTTTTTTTTTTTTTTTTAAAGAAAGCGAACAATGCCCTCAGGTAGGGGGCCAGCCACTCCCGTTGGAATTGGAGTAACCGGCTCGTCAGGGGTTAATATTGTTGCTAAATCCCCTACGGTTCTGCTTTTCTATTAGCCTGGGTGAGACCCCCCTGAAGGTTTTTTTTTTTGTAAGGAGCACGCTCTGCATATTGTGCATGCAGTCTGTTTTAAAAGCTCCACTGTTCAAAAAACTTTTTATCTTCCTCAGGCTTAGGCAACACTTTGAGAGGCTTTGGGGGCAAAATGGGGAACTTTTGGGCCCTGGAAGGTGCAAACAGAGGTGGCTGCAATCGCCTTAAATCAGGAAGTGGTGGATAGGTTTTTAAAGGTTTGCACAGAGGGGGAGGGAGCTCGCCAGGGTGTCTGGCCACAGTGTCCTGTAAGTTCTCTCCTCTCTCCTCTGCTGATTTTTTCTTCCTTCTTTTCCTTCAACCTTTCTCAAGTTTTCTTTCCCTCACTCTATCTTCTTTCCTTCTTCTCTTTTACTTTCTATCATTTCCTTCCTGTTTCCCTCTTTCATTCTCCCTTCTTCCTTCTTACTGTCTCTCTCTCTCCCTCTCTTCCTGCCTTTCTCACTTTTCTCTCCCCCTTCCTTTCTTGCTACCTTCTCTTTCTTTCGTTTCTTTCCCTTTACCCTCTTTCTTTCTAACTTTTTCTTCCCTCCTCCCTCTCTTTCTCTCTGTATCTCTTTTTCTAACTTCCTTTTTTCCTTTATCTTGCTGCATTCCCTGATTCCTTCCTTCTCTGTTCCTCTCTCCTTTTCACTC
>NW_027219345.1:0-8075 GCF_027580195.1 Bos mutus
GATCGCGTGACTGATCATGCACTGATCACGTGGCTGATCATGCACTGATCACGTGGACTGATCATGCACTGATCACGTGGCTGATCATGCACTGATCACGTGGCTGATCATGCACTGATCGCGTGGCTGATCATGCACTGATCGCGTGGCTGATCATGCACTGATCACGTGGCTGATCATGCACTGATCACGTGGCTGATCATGCACTGATGATCATGCACTGATCACGTGACTGATCATGCACTGATCACGTGGCTGATCATGCACTGATCACGTGGCTGATCATGCACTGATCACGTGGCTGATCATGCACTGATCACGTGACTGATCATGCACTGATCACGTGGCTGATCATGCACTGATCACGTGGCTGATCATACACTGATCGCGTGACTGATCATGCACTGATCACGTGGCTGATCATGCACTGATCACGTGGCTGATCATGCACTGATCGCGTGGCTGATCATGCACTGATCACGTGGCTGATCATGCACACTGATCACGTGGCTGATCATGCACTGATCACGTGGCTGATCATGCACTGATCACGTGGCTGATCATGCACTGATCACGTGACTGATCATGCACTGATCACGTGGCTGATCATGCACTGATCACGTGGCTGATCATGCACTGATCACGTGGCTGATCATGCACTGATCACGTGGCTGATCATGCACTGATCATCCGTGGCTGATCATGCACTGATCACGTGGCTGATCATGCACTGATCACGTGGCTGATCATGCACTGATCACGTGACTGATCATGCACTGATCACGTGGCTGATCATGCACTGATCACGTGGCTGATCATGCACACTGATCACGTGATCTGATCATCGCACTGATGATCACACGTGCTGATCTGATCATGCACTGATCGTGGCTGATCATGCACTGATCACGTGGCTGATCATGCACTGATCACGTGGCTGATCATGCACTGATCACTGATCATGCACTGATCATGCACTCATGCACTGATCGTGGCTGATCATGCACTGATCACGTGGCTGATCATGCACTGATCACGTGACTGATCATGCACTGATCATCACGTGACTGATCATGCACTGATCGTGGCTGATGACGCTGATCATGTGACACTGATCATCACTGACTGATCATGCACTGATCACGTGGCTGATCATGCACTGATGATCGTGGCTGATCATGCACTGATCGTGGCTGATCATGACTGATCACGCACTGATCACGTGGCTGATCGTGGCTGATCACTGATCATCGTGGCTGATCATGCACTGATCACGTGGCTGATCATGCACTGATCACGTGGCTGATGCACACTGATCACGTGGCTGATCATGCACTGATCACGTGCTGATCATCATGCACTGATCACGTGGCTGATGCACTGATGCGTGCACTGATCGTGATGCTGATCATCATGATCATGCACTGATCACGTGGCTGATCATGCACTGATCACGTGGCTGATCATGCACTGATCACGTGCTGATCATGCACTGATCACGATCTGATCATGCACTGATCACGCTGGCTGATGCACTGATCACGTGGCTGATCATGCACTGATCACGTGGCTGATCATGCACTGATCACGTGGCTGATCATGCACTGATCACGTGACTGATCATGCACTGATCACGTGGCTGATCATGCACTGATCATCACGTGGCTGATCATGCACTGATCACGTGACTGATCATGCATGCACTGATCACGTGGCTGATCATCATGCTGATCGATCGCACTGATCATCACTGATCACGTGGCTGATCATGCACTGATCACGTGGCTGATCATGCACTGATCACGTGGCTGATCATGCACACTGATCGCGTGGCTGATCATGCACTGATCACGTGGCTGATCATGCACTGATCACGTGGCTGATCATCATGCACTGATCACGTGGCTGATCATGCACACTGATCGTGCGTGACTGATCATGCACTCATCACGTGGCTATCATGCACAGATCACGTGGCTGATCATGCACTGATCACGTGACTGATCATGCACTGATCACGTGGCTGATCATGCACTGATCACGTGGTGATCATTCACTGATCACGTGGCTGATCATGCACTGATCACGTGGCTGATCATGCACTGATCACGTGGCTGATCATTCACTGATCACGTGGCTGATCATACACTGATCACGTGGCTGATCATACACTGATCACGTGACTGATCATGCACTAATCACCTTGCGGATCATGCACTGATCACGTGGCTGATCATGCACTGATCACGTGGCTGATCATACACTGATCACGTGCTAATCATGCACTGATCACGTGACTGTGCATGCACTGATGACGTGGCTGATCATGCACTGATCACGTTGCTGATCATGCACTGATCACGTGGCTGATCATCACACTGATCACGTGACTGATGCATGCTGATCACGTGGCTGATCATGCACACTGATCACGTGGCTGATCATGCACTGATCACGTGGCTGATCATGCACTGATCACGTGGCTGATCATGCACTGATCACTTGGCTGATCATGCACTGATCACGTGGCTGATCATGCACTGATCACGTGGCTGATCATGCACTGATCACGTGGCTGATCATGCACTGATCGTGACTGTGCTGATCACTGATCGCGTGACTGATCATGATGATCACGTGGCTGATCATGCACTGATCACGTGACTGATCATGCACTGATTACGTGGCTGATCATGCACTGATCACGTGACTGATCTGATGATCATGCTGATCTGATGATCACGCTGCTGATCATGCACTCTGATCGTGGCTGATCATGCACTGATCACGTGGCTGATCATGCACTGATCACGTGGCT
This sequence comes from Bos mutus, assembly GCF_027580195.1. NCBI lineage: Eukaryota > Metazoa > Chordata > Mammalia > Artiodactyla > Bovidae > Bos > Bos mutus. The sequence continues at coordinate 2,819 of NW_027219345.1, forward strand.
GATCATGCACTGATCACGTGGCTGATCATGCACTGATCACGTGGCTGATCATGCACTGATCACGTGGCTGATCATGCACTGATCACGTGGCTGATCATGCACTGATCACGTGGCTGATCATGCACTGATCACGTGGCTGATCATGCACTGATCACGTGGCTGATCATGCACTGATCACGTGGCTGATCATGCACTGATCACGTGACTGATCATGCACTGATCACGTGGCTGATCATGCACTGATCACGTCTGATCGTGGCTGATCGTGCTGATCATGCACTGATCACGTGGCTGATCATGCACTGATCACGTGACTGATCATGCACTGATCACGTGGCTGATCATGCACTGATCACGTGGCTGATCATGCACTGATCACGTGACTGATCATGCACTGATCACGTGGCTGATCATGCACTGATCACGTGGCTGATCATGCACTGATCACGTGGCTGATCATGCACTGATCACGTGATCTGATCATGCTGATCACGTGCTGATCATGCACGCTGATGATCATGCTGACTGATCTGATCATGATCATGCACACTGATCACGTGGCTGATCATGCACTGATCACGTGGCTGATCATGCACTGATCACGTGGCTGATCATGCACTGATCACGTGGCTGATCATGCACTGATCACGTGGCTGATCATGCACTGATCACGTGGCTGATCATGCACTGATCGTGCTGATCATGCACTGATCGCGTGACTGATCATGCACTGATCACGTGGCTGATCATGCACTGATCACGTGTGCTGATCATGCACTGATCGTGGCTGATCATCACTGATCATGCGTGGCTGATCATGCACTGATCACGTGCTGATCATGCACTGATCGTGGCTGATCATGCACTGATCACGTGGCTGATCATGCTGATCACGTGACTGATCATGCACTGATCACGTGGCTGATCATGCACTGATCACGTGGCTGATCATGCACTGATCACGTGGCTGATCATGCACTGATCACGTGGCTGATCATGCACTGATCACGTGACTGATCATGCACTGATCACGTGGCTGATCATGCACTGATCACGTGGCTGATCATCACACTGATCACTGCTGATCACTGATGATCACGTGGCTGATCATGCACTGTGATCGTGGCTGATCATGCACTGATCACGTGGCTGATCATGCACTGATCACGTGGCTGATCACTGATCACGTGGCTGATCATGCACTGATCACGTGGCTGATCATGCACTGATCACGTGGCTGATCATCATGCACTGATCACGTGGCTGATCATGCACTGATCACGTGGCTGATCATGCACACTGATCACGTGCTGATCATGCACTGATCACGTGGCTGATCATGCACTGATCACGTGGCTGATCATGCACTGATCACGTGGCTGATCATGCACTGATCACGTGGCTGATCATGCACTGATCACGTGGCTGATCATGCACTGATCACGTGGCTGATCATGCACTGATCACGTGGCTGATCATGCACTGATCACGTGGCTGATCATGCACTGATGCGTGGCTGATCGTGTGCTGATCATGCACTGATCACGTGACTGATCATGCACTGATCACGTGGCTGATCATGCACTGATCGCGTGGCTGATCATGCACTGATCACGTGGCTGATCATGCACTGATCACGTGGCTGATCATGCACTGATCACGTGGCTGATCATGCACTGATCACGTGGCTGATCATGCACTGATCACGTGACTGATCATGCACTGATCACGTGGCTGATCATGCACTGATCACGTGGCTGATCATGCACTGATCACGTGGCTGATCATGCACTGATCACGTGGCTGATCATACACTGATCACGTGGCTGATCATGCACTGATCACGTGGCTGATCATGCACTGATCACGTGGCTGATCATGCACTGATCACGTGGCTGATCATGCACTGATCACGTGGCTGATCATGCACTGATCACGTGGCTGATCATGCACTGATCACGTGGCTGATCATGCACTGATCACGTGGCTGATCATGCACTGATCACGTGGCTGATCATGCACTGATCACGTGGCTGATGATCACTGATCACGTGACTGATCACTGACTGATCGTGGCTGATCATGCACTGATCACGTGGCTGATCATGCACTGATCACGTGGCTGATCATGCACTGATCACGTGGCTGATCATGCATGCATGATCACGTGGCTGATCATGCACTGATCACGTGGCTGATCATGCACTGATCGTGTGCTGATCATGCACTGATCACGTGACTGATCATGCACTGATCACGTGGCTGATCATGCACTGATCACGTGGCTGATCATGCACTGATCACGTGGCTGATCATGCACTGATCACGTGGCTGATCATGCACTGATCACGTGGCTGATCATGCACTGATCACGTGCTGCTGATCATGCACTGATCACGTGGCTGATCATGCACTGATCACGTGGCTGATCATGCACTGATCACGTGGCTGATCATGCACTGATCACGTGGCTGATCATGCACTGATCGCGTGGCTGATCATGCACTGATCGTGTGCTGATCATGCACTGATCACGTGGCTGATCATGCACACTGATCACGTGGCTGATCATGCACTGATCACTGATCACTGATCATGCACTGATCACGTGACTGATCATGCACTGATCACGTGGCTGATCATGCACTGATCACGTGGCTGATCATGCACTGATCACGTGACTGATCATGCACCTGATCGCGTGGCTGATCATGCACTGATCACGTGGCTGATCATGCACTGATCACGTGGCTGATCATGCACTGATCACTGATCATCGCACACTGATCATGTGACTGATCATGCACTGATCACGCTGATGCTGATCATGCACTGATCATCATGTGACTGATCATGCACTGATCACGTGGCTGATCATGCACTGATCACGTGGCTGATCATGCACTGATCACGTGGCTGATCATGCACTGATCACGTGACTGATCATGCACTGATCACGCGTGCTGCTCATCATGCACTGATCACGTGGCTGATCATGCACTGATCACGTGGCTGATCATGCACTGATCACGTGGCTGATCATGCACTGATCACGTGGCTGATCATGCACTGATCACGTGGCTGATCATGCACTGATCACGTGGCTGATCATGCACTGATCACGTGGCTGATCATGCACTGATCACGTGGCTGATCATGCACTGATCACGTGGCTGATCATGCACTGATCACGCTGACTGATCATGCACTGATCACTGTGCTGATCATGCACTGATCACGTGGCTGATCAGCACTGATCACGTGACTGATCATGCACTGATCACGTGGCTGATCATGCACTGATCACGTGGCTGATCATGCACTGATCACGTGGCTGATCATGCACTGATCGTGACTGATCATGCACTGATCACGTGGCTGATGCACTGATCACGTGGCTGATCATGCACTGATCACGTGGCTGATCATGCACTGATCACGTGGCTGATCATGCACTGATCACGTGGCTGATCATGCACTGATCACGTGACTGATCATGCACTGATCACGTGGCTGATCATGCACTGATCACGTGGCTGGCTGATCATGCACTGATCACGTGTGCTGATCATGCACTGATCACGTGGCTGATCATGCACTGATCACGCTGATCTGCACTGATCATGCACTGATCACTGATCGTGGCTGATCATGCACTGATCACGTGGCTGATCATGCACTGATCACGTGGCTGATCATGCACTGATCACGTGGCTGATCATGCACTGATCACGTGGCTGATCATGCACTGATCACGTGGCTGATCATGCACTGATCACGTGGCTGATCATGCACTGATCACGTGGCTGATGATCATGCACTGATCACGTGGCTGATCATGCACTGATCACGTGGCTGATCATGCACTGATCACGTGGCTGATCATGCACTGATCACGTGGCTGATCATGCACTGATCACGTGGCTGATCATGCACTGATCACACGTGCTGATCATGCACTGATCACGTGGCTGATCATGCACTGATCACGTGGCTGATCATGCACTGATCACGTGGCTGATCATGCACACTGATCACGTGGCTGATCATGCACTGATCACGTGACTGATCATGCACTGATCACGTGGCTGATCATGCACTAATCACGTGAGTGATCATGCACTTTTCATGTGCCTGACCATGCACTGATCATGTGGCTTTTCATACACTGATCACGTGGCTATCATGCACTAATCACGTGGCTGATCATGCACTGATCGTGGCTGATCATGCACTGATCACGTGGCTGATCATGCACTGATCACGTGGCTGATCATGCACTGATCACGTGACTGATCATGCACTGGCTGTGGCTGATCATGCACTGATCACGTGCTGATCATCATGCACTGATCACGTGGCTGATCATGCACTGATCACGTGGCTGATCATGCACTGATCACGTGACTGATCATGCACTGATCACGTGGCTGATCATGCACTGATCACGTGGCTGATCATGCACTGATCACGTGGCTGATCATGCACTGATCACGTGGCTGATCATCACGCACTGATCGACTGATCACGTGACTGATCATGCACTGATCACGTGGCTGATCATGCACTGATCACGTGGCTGATCATGCACTGATCACGTGGCTGATCATGCACTGATCACGTGGCTGATCATGCACTGATCACGTGACTGATCATGCACTGATCACTGATCACGTGGCTGATCGTGACTGATCACTGATCGCGTGGCTGATCATGCACTGATCACGTGACTGATCATGCACTGATCGTGGCTGATCATGCACTGATCACGTGGCTGATCATGCACTGATCACGTGACTGATCATGCACTGATCACGTGGCTGATCATGCACTGATCACGTGGCTGATCATGCACTGATCACGTGGCTGATCATGCACTGATCACGTGGCTGATCATGCACTGATCACGTGGCTGATCATACACTGATCACGATCACGTGGCTGATCATGCACACTGATCACGTGGCTGATCATGCACTGATCACGTGGCTGATCATGCACTGATCACGTGGCTGATCATGCACTGATCACGTGGCTGATCATGCACTGATCACGTGGCTGATCATGCACTGATCACGTGGCTGATCATGCACTGATCACGTGGCTGATCATGCACTGATCGTGGCTGATCATGCACTGATCACGTGGCTGATCATGCACTGATCACACTGATCACGTGACTGATCATGCACTGATCACGTGGCTGATCATGCACTGATCACCGTGGCTGTCATGCACTGATCACGTGGCTGATCGT
>NW_027219346.1:0-11189 GCF_027580195.1 Bos mutus
GAGACAGAAAAGCTTTTGGGAAGCCTAAAAGGGGCCCCTTTGGCTGAATTTTTATCTCTTTTATTTGGCGATTCAATTCTTTCCTTTCCTGGGTTGATGGAATTTTATTTCGGGGGGCACAATCTAACAAAAGACATACCCAAATACATAGGGTCTTGCTTTCAAGGAATTTCGTACAATTTCTAAAGTTGGGGTTTTTCCCAAATGCTCTAAAAGCATGGGCTTCCCAATAGGCTCCATTTTCATTTAAAAAAAGATCGTTTGACTTCCATACCCAAAGGTGGGGAATTTAGCTTTGGGAGTCAATATTATATTGACCATTTAAAACAAGTCTTGGGTTCCCTTCGGGAAAGGTGTGTGGGCCTCTTGCGAAATGTTGAAGATCTTCCATCGTCCTCAGACTTTGGTGTCATTGCAATCACCCAAAAAGTTTCCCAGGTCGGGGTTCCCAAAACCCCCCAACACCGTCAGTGTTGGTGGTTTCCCGGGAATCGCATTGTTCCGGCATTTTTTGGGTATTGTTGCTGCACACCCCAATGAAAGTGGGCAGGGCCTGGATTGCCCACTGGGTCTCATGTGGAATGGAAAAAGGGCCCCCCCCCCACACACCCCCACCCCCACTTTTGGGCGGCCCGGGCGGCGGTCCCGAAACAGAATCAGAAAAACCAGAACCCCAGATGATAGTCCGGATAAAGGAACTAAGCAGCGGGAATTGCGTCCCCAAAAGGGAAAGGGTTGCTCTTTGTTCCCCTTTTTTCCCCTTTTTCCTGGGGCCTTAGGGTTTTGTCTTGGAATTTAAAAAAAAAGTGCACAAAAGTCATTTTTGAATCAAAATTTTGCTTTTAACCATCTCCCCAAAAGGAAAAATTTAAACCTTCCTGTTTTCTTTAAAAACAAATCAATTTTTTTTTCAATTCTGGGGTTTCTCTCTTGTTATTCAGTTAGTTAACAGAAAAAAATCATGAAAACTACATAAAGATTAAAAAATCCAAAAAGGGAAAGCTTCTTTTTTTAAAAATATTTTTCCCTTTTAGTGAAAAAGCTCTATTTTTTGTATTTTGCCCGGGGAAAAGCAAGTCCTGGTTTTAGATGGCAAGGCATCCGGGGAGGGCTGGGTTTTTATCCTGGGTCGGGAAAAATCCCGCGGAGAAAGGGAAAAGGCAACCCACTCCCGGTATCCTCCCCCCCGGGGAAAAGCCCCCGGCAGAAGGGGCCTGATAGGCCCCAAAACCCTGGGTTGTATTAAAATTGGGGTCCCCAGCAACCCACAGACACAAAATATTTCCAAAAACCTCAAGGGGGGGGGTGTGTGTGTGTGTGTGTGTATCTCCCCTTGCCCTCTTGGGGTCTGTCTGGGAAACTTTATGTATTTTTGCCTCTGTTTTTCCTGACAGCCCGCCCGAAAACCTTAAATCTGGCCGGCCTCTCCCGGGGGCTCTGGTCTGGTGAGGCTTCGCGAACCAGCTTCTCCTTAGCTGGGGTGCCCTCAGGTCTGTGGGGTCTGTCTTTTGTGCCTGGCCCGTGGCTCCCTCTGCTCTCTCCCGGAAGGTCGAGGGGCTTGGGGTGGGGGCAAAGGGGGGGGGGTCGGTAGTGCGAGGGGGGGTGGGGGCTCCCGGGCGCCGCGCCTCCCCCGGGTTCTGGTGGGGTTTGGGGACGGGGTGCCCCGGGCAAAAGGCGCTCAAGTTTCCCCTCGTCCCAGGCCGCGGGGGGTTTCCCCGGCCCCCGGGCATGAGGGGGTTTGGGCCCGGGGGCCCCAACCGAAACCCCGGGGGCGCGGGCCTGAGCAGCGAATGGGGTGGGAGGCCCGGCTCCTTGGGCGGCCCGGGTTTCAGGGGGCAGCGGGGGAGGGCCCAGACCTCCCCACCCCCCCAGGTTGGGGAACGCCCCGCCCATACCCCCCTCGGTCAAGGGGCCCGAAGCCCCCCGGGGCCCCGACTGACCGGGGGCTGCTGGTCTGGTGTTGGCCCGGGGTTCGGGGTGGGGGGGGGGGGGCCGGGGTCGCCGGACTGGAGTCGGTGCCCGGGGCGTTTGCGGCCCAAGTACAGCATGCCCGCGGGGAAAAAACGACCCGTTGGCCCGGCCTGCAGGGCGGGAAAGGGGGGGGCGCAAGGCTCTTAGGGCGCCCGAAAACCACCCTCTCAGGCTATCAGCCTGGCGGATTTGTCTGATCTCGGAAGCTAAGCGGGTCCCGGGGCCCGGTTGTATCTTGGATGGGGGCCACCTGGGTCCCGGGGGCTGGGGGGTTTTTTCCCGAAAGGTCCTTTTCCGCCCCGGCCGGGCCCCATTCTTTGGTCCCCCAAGGCCCCCGCCCCCCCCGGGCCGGGGCGGGTGGCGGGGCCCCCACTCCCCCTGCAGGCCTGGGTTGCCTCCCGCGGCCCCTTTAGGGCCCCCGCTTTGCATTCCCCGGGCCCGGGGCCCCGACCCACAGTCCCCGTCTCCACCTGGGGCCCCCTTTAACCCTCCCGGGAATCCCAGGGCTTGCACCATCCCCGCCCAAAACCCCCGGCCCCCCCCCCCCTGCCCAGGCGTTGCATTGGTTGGGGTGGGCCGGGAAAAGATTTGCCCGGGGAAACCCATCTTGTTTTACTTTTCCGTGGTGGATCTTCCTTTAGGTTGGGGCTTGCCTGGAACCTACTTCCATTTTGGGTTTTTCGGGGAAACCCCCTTTTTCTTTTCCCCCAAACCCGGGTCTCCCGCCCATTCCTCTCACCTTTGGGGGGGAGAGTTCCCTTTGCTCCACATCTTCTCCCGCATCGGTTATTTACAGCCAGGGTGGGGCCGGACTCATTGAAGTGGTCCCCCCTTGGGTTGGAGTTGAGCCCTTTTTCCCAAACGTTGTGGCGATGGGCAAAATGACCTTTTAAATGCAGATGCAATCTGTCACCTCCCCGCTCCCCCGCGGGTCTCTTTTTCCCAGCATTGAAATCCCACCACTTCCCTTCAGGCTTGCTCCCTCCCTTTTTTCTCCCGATGTCTTTTTCCTGGGAAAGCCCTCTGCCCCTCTTTCCCTTCCCTCCCAAAGGGCATTTTCTTTCTTGAATGTCCTAATTTCCCCCTGGTAAATAGCCTTCCAAGATGTTTTTCCTCCCTGAAATTCTTCCATCTCAACCTGGTTTCCCAAATTTTAAACCTTATGGACCCCCAACGGAAAGGGTTTTTGCCTTTTGGAAAAGCCTTCCCCAAAAGGGTTTTTGGTGGGGAAAAAGGGCCCCTCTATAGGTTCTAAAAGGATCTCCTTGTTTTTCATTAAGTCGTCCCCCAGTAAAACAGGAACTCTTGTCTTCTTCTCTCCGCCTTTTTTCCCCTGAAACTTTTTCCCCTGCCCCCCGGCTCATTTAGGTGCTCAGTTTTCTTAGTTTGAAAAGACAAAAAAACTCTTGGAAAGCCTCAAGGGGCATTTAAAAAAAACCTTTTGATCTCTTTTTATTTTTGGCGATTCAATTTTTTCCCCTTTTCCCCTGGTTTTGATGGGTACACTATATTGAAAACAATCAAAAGGAAAGGAATATCCCCATGGGGTCTTGCTTTAAAGGAACTGCTTTTTGTAGATTTCAATTTGGGAGTTTTTCAAATTCTAAAACATGTAAACGTTCAGAAAACCCCATTTTCATTTAAAAAAAAGATCTTTATTCCCAAGGGGGGGCCCTTAACGTTGAGCCCAATTTATTTGACCATTTCGGGCCCAAGTCTTTTTTTCCTTCGGGAAAGGTGTGGCTCTTCAGAAATGTGAAGATTTTCCCAAAACCCCCTCAGATTTTGGTGTCTTTTGGCAATCACCCAAAAATTTCCCAAGGTCGGGAGTTCCAGACCCCCCCCTTTTACAGGGGGTGGGGTTGGTGGATTCAGGAATACAAAATTTTCACGGCTTCCCGTTGATATTGTTCCCTGCAACTCAATGCAGTGGGCGGGGCCGGGAATTGTCCACTGGGTCTCATGGGGGAAAATGGAAAGAAGGCCCCCCCCCACACACAAAACCCCACCCCCCTGTTGGCAGCCTTGTAAAGGGGTTCCCGAAACAAAAATCAGAAAAACCCAAAACCCCAGATGATAGTCGAAAATGAAGGAACTAAGCAGCGGGTTTGGGGAGGGCACCAAAAAAAAGGTTCTCTTTGTGTCTCCCCCTCTCCCCCTTTCTTCCTGGACGCCTTAGGGTTTTGTCATGGAAAAATTAAAAGAGACAAAGTCATATGTGTTGAATCAAGATTTTGCATTTAACCATCTCTCAAAGAAGAAAAAACTGTTTCCGCGCAATTCCTTTTCAATTTTTTGGGGTTTTCCTCCTTTCCTTTTTAGTTAACCTTCATTAAAAACACTTTGGAAAACCCAAAAAAAATTTAAAGTCCCCAAAACCTTTGTTTTTGCTTTTTTTGAACAGAAAATCTTTTTTTTTGTTTTTTGGGCCAGGGGAAATTTTTTTCCTGGGGTTTTTGATTCAACGCGGCCCGGGGACCGGGTTTTTTCCCTGGGGGGGGAAGTCCCCCCCGGAAAAAATGGGGGTTTTTCCCCAAAACCCGCCCAATTTCCCAAGGGCAGAGGGCCTTTTAAAGGGCGCAGTCCAAGGGGTTTTATTTAAATTGGGCTCCCCAGAACTACGAACCAAAATATTTTTTGAACATCGGGTTTTGGGGTGGTGTGTGTGTGTGTGTGTGTGTTCTCCCCTTTGCCCGGGGGAGGTTTTGGGAAACCTTTTCTGCCCGACTCCTTTTCCGGCCCAAACCGCCGGCCGTTCGTCTGGCCCCCCGGGCCCCTCCCCGGCTCTGGCTCTGGCTGAGGGCTTGCCCAGACCCGCTTCTCCCCTTGGGGGGAGTGCGTCGAGTGTCTTTTGTCTGTCTGTGTGCCCCGGTGTGGCTCCCCTCTCTAAAAGGGGAGGAAAACTTGGGGCAGAGCCCGGCCAGTCCAAAGGGGGGGGCTGGGGAAAAAAGGGGGACCCGGCCCCCCTTCCCGGTGGGGGTTGGGGACGGACCGGGGGGGGGGCAAAAATCAGGTTTTGCTGGGGTCTGGGCCGAGAGGTTCCCGAAACCCCCGGGCGGGGTTGGGGCGGGGCGGCCCGGGGCCCACACCTCGGGGCGGGGCGGGCCGGCAACGGAAAATGGGGAAAAGCCAGGGTCCCCGCGGCCGGCCGGGTCCCGCCCCCAAGCGGGGGGGGCCCCAAACCCCCCACCTAAGCCCGCCCCCCGGCCCGGGGCCCCCGCCTCCCCCCCCTCCCCGGGCCGGGGGGGCTGGGAAACCCCTCGGGGCCGGGGGGCCGGCGCTTCTGGTGCCGTTTGGGGGTGTTCGGGGTGGGGGCGGGAAAGTCGGGCGATCCATCGCCCGGGGCGTGCGTTTTGGGAGCCCCGGGGGAAATGCGGCCCGTTGGCCCCAAACCCGCAGGGCAAGGAAAAAGGGCGGGGGCGGCCGCTTAAAGGGGCCCCGGGGCCCAAAACCCCCCCGTCTCGGCCTTTTTCAGCCTGGCGCCCCATTCGTCGATCTCGGAAACTAAACGGGGGCCCCGGGCCCGGTTAGTATCTTGGGTGGGAACCACCTGGAAAAACCCCGGGGCCCCAGGCTTTGCCCAGCAGAAAAAGGGGCCTTTTCCCCGCCGCGCGTCCCCCTTCTTGGTTTCCCCCCCCAGCCCTCCGGGCCCCCGGGGGCGGGGGGCGAGGCGGCCCGCTGCAGACCTGGGTTGCCTCCGGGGGCCCGAAAAATTTCCCCTTTTGCATTCGGCCCAGGAAACCCCGGGGACCCCGGGGGTCCTCTCCCCCTGGGGCTCCCCTTTGGGGCCCCCCCCAAACAATTCCCGAAATCCCCCGACCCGGCCCCCCCAAAACCCCCCTCAAAGGGTCAAACGCATTTGGCGATACGAAAAGATTTGTTAAGCAGGGCATCCCATCTTTTCATATCCCTGGGTGGATCTTGCCTGGGGAATTGGACTGCTGGACCATGGCTCCTTCCCTTTTAGTTGGGCGGAACCTCCAAAAACTTTTCCCATCCCCGGCTCTACCCCCCCATTCCTACTCACCGGGGGAGGGGGATTCCTTTCCCCTTCTTTCCAGGGGATTTTTGACAGCCCCGGCGGTAACCCCCCGGGTTTAGGGGAAAATGGTCCCTCCTTAGGGGGGGTTTGACCTCTCCAATCATTAGGGGCGGGAGCAAGATGCCCTTTTTGGAAATGCGGATGCAATGCTGTCCCCCCCTCCCCAAACGGCTCTCGTTTTTCCCCAGCATATTGAAAAACCCGACCACTTCCCTTCAGGGCCTTCTCCCCGTTCTTCTCTGATGTTTTTTTTGCCGGGGAATGCCCTCTGCATTTTCTTTCTTCCATCCCATGGGGGTTTTCGTTTCTTAATGTCCTAATTTTCCCCTGGTCACATAGCCTTCCAATGTTTTTTCCTTTCCCCTTTATTTCCCCTGCATCTAAACCCGGGTTTTTCCCGGGGGTTTTCCCTTGGACCTCAAAAAATTTTTTGCCTCGGGAAACCCTTTCCCCTTTTAAGGGTTTTTGTGGTGGGGAAGGGGGCCCCTCATGGGTTTTCTAAAAGGATCTGCCTGTGATGTATCATTGATGGTCTCAGTGGCGGGAAACTCTGTGTCTTCTTCTCTCCCTTCTATTCCTAAAACTTCTTACATGCCCCCCTAGCCCCATCGTAGGTGCTCAGAAATTTCCCAGTGTGTGAAAAGACAGAAAAGCCCCCTTGGGAAAACCTCAAGGGGTCCACTTGGCTCCCCTTTTGATCTCTTTGTATTTTTGGGCCCCAATTAAATTTTCCCTTTTTCCGGGGTTTTGATGGGTACACTATATTGGGGCCAATCTAAGGCATGGGTATCCATACAGGGGGTCTTGTTTTAAAAGGAACTCGTACAGCAGATTTCTTTTGGGGCTTTGCTCTAAAGATGTAAACGTTAAATAGCTCCATTTTCATTCAAAAAAATTTTGACTTCCTGAAAGGTGGGGGAATTTGGTTGAGCCCAATATTATCCTTGCCTTTTAAAACCAAGTCTTGTGGTTCCTTCGGGAAAGGTGTGTGGCTCTTGCAGAAATGTAAAATCTTCCATTCCTCAGACTTTTGTCTTTTGCAATCACCCGAAAGTTTCCCCAGGTCTGGTTCCAGACCCCCAAAGCCCCCACACAGTCGGGCCCAGGGGGGTGGATTCGGAATACGCATTGTTCCCGGGGCATTCCCGTTGATATTGTTGCTCACACTCAATGCATTTGGGGGCCCTGGATTTCCATGGGTCTCATGTGGAATGGAAAAAAACCCCCCCCCCCACACACCCCCCACCCCCACCTTTTCAGCCTTGTGACGAAGCGGTCCCGAAACAAAATCAAAAAAACCGAAGCCCCCGATATAGTCCGAGATGAAAAGGGAATTAAGCAGCTGGTTGCGTGGGACCAAAAAAGGTTGCTCTTTTGTCTGCCCCCCTCCCTTTTTTTCCTGGACGCCTTGGGTTTTGTCATGGAAAATTTAAATAAAGTACCAAAAAAATCTATGTGTTGAATCAAGATTTTGCATTTTAAACCCTCTCTCAAAAAAAGGAAGAAAACTTACATTCTGCATATTTCTTTCAACACATCCAGGTGCTTTTCAATTCTAAGTTTCTCTCTTGTATTCAAGTGCTTATGCTGGTAAAATCACTTGAAAAAACTACATAAAGATTCAAAATGCCAACAAAGACAGCTTCTGTTTTTTAAAATCATCTTTCCCACATTTAGTAGAACAGACTCTATTCTTTGTATTTTGCCCTGAGAATGAAACAATGTCCTGGATTATCTAGATAGCTAAAGCATCCAGCCAGCGCAGGGAGACTGGGTTTGATCTGGGTGGAAGGTCACGGAGAAGAAATAGCAGCCCGCTCCCAGTATCCTCGCCTGAATGCCCACGGACAGAGAAGGCCTGATGGGCACAGTCATGGAGTTGTATTAAAGTTGGGCTCAACCCAGCAACTACAATTCATTCCCAAGATACCTCAAGTGTGTGTGTGTGTGTGTGGTGTGTGTGTGTGTGTATTATCTCCTCTCTTACCGTCTTAGAGTCTGCTCTGGGAATCTTCCATATTTCTGCCTCTGTATCTCCTGACAGCTTCAACCACCCGGCCCGTTCGTCTGGCGACTTCTCTCCCAAGCTCTGGCTCTGGCTGAGGAAGCTGCATGAGCCAGCTGTCTCCTTGGCGTGGAGATCCGTGCAGGTGTGTACTGTGTGCTGTCTGCCAGTGCCTGGCTGTGGCTGATCTCTTCTCTCAGGAAGGTCAGGGCTTGGCGTGGGGGCGAGGGGACTCCGGTAGTGCGAGAAGGGAAGAGGCTGGCGCTCGATCGACAGCGCTCCTGGCTTCCTGGTGGTTTGGGCGCGGACGGAGTGCGAGCAGAGTTGGGGCGCTCAAGTTTCGCTGCGTCAGGCCGCAGGAGGTTCAGAAACCTGAGCCGCCTGTAGTTGGGAGGCGGCGGGCGCCTTGGTCGACACCTCCGGGGCATGCGGGCTGGGCAGCCGAATAGAGATCGAGAGGGAGGCCCGGCTCTGCCAGCAGCGGCGGCGGGTGCCAGGTGGCGCCCAGGTGGGGCGCCCGAGACCTCCGCGCACCTCAGCCCAACCCCAGGCCCGGCGCCGCGCTGCGCCACGCCGCCCTCCCGGTCAATAGGTCCTGGAAGCCCTCGGGCTGGGCGGCAGGCGCTGCTGGTCTGGTGTTGGCAGTGTTCCAGGAGTGAGAAGGCGGGCTATTAGCGTCAGCGAGGTGTTTGGAGTCCCGATCGTCAGCTGGTGCGTGCTGGGCTCAAGTACCGCATGCCCGCGCGGTGGTCGACCGTTAGCCCAGACCTGCAGGGCAGGCGAGAAAGGAGGCGGCGCGGGCTCTTAAGGCGCCCAGGCCAGCCGCCTGCGTCTCAGGCCGTATCGGCCTGAAAGAGCGCCGATCTCGTCCTGATCTGAGCTAAGCAGATCCCGACCTGGTTGCGTATCTTGGATGCAGGAGAGACCACCTGGGAATCCGGGTACCGAGGCTGCCCCTGTGAAAGAAGTCCTTTAGCCTTGTGGCGTCGATTCTTGGATCTCCCCGCAGCTAGCCCCTCCCGGGCCGCGGGAGGCCGGGTGGCGGGCTGACTCCGCTGCAGACCTGGGTTGCCTCCGCGCGTGACCCGCGAGCCTCGCGACCGCATTCGGCTTCCCGGTTGCAGCGACCACGGCAGTCCACGTGTCACACGAAATCACCAGCTTACCTCAGAGCAATCCGGGAAAACACACCGACTCCCAGTGAGCCCGGCCGTACCCTGCCTCGAGCGTCTGTAGCATGCTGCGTATGCTGGCCTTTGCGCACCAGATAGATGTGCCCAAGCGGGGCATCCTATCTTGTTCATATACCGTGGAGGTGGATCTGCCTGGGAGTGAGACTGCTGGACCATAGGCTACTTCCACTTTTAGTTCAGCCAAGGAACCTCCATATTCTTCCCTTGCTGGCTCTACCACGCCCATTCCTACTCACCGTGGAGAGAGTTCGCCTATCCACATCTTCTCCATATGGGTTATTGACAGACATACGCGGTAAGGAGGCCCAGCGGACTTTCATGTGAAGTAGTCCTCATAGGTTTGGGTTGAGCCTCATCTCAGTCATTAGTGGCGTGGAGCAAGATGACCTTTGGAAATGCAGATGCAATACTGTCACCTCCTGCTCCATGACTCTCGTATTTACCTCCCAGCATGTGAAGAATACGACACTTCCTTCGAGCTTGCCTCCTCGTTCTTCTCTGATGTCTTTTTTGCCTGGAATGCCTCTGCATGCTGGCTTCCGTCACCAGGCATTTTAAGTTTTATTGAATGTCCTAAGTTTTCCTGGTCACATATTATTCCAAGATGCTATTTTCCCTACTGAAATTCTTCCCCGCATCTCCTTCTAGTTTACCTAAGTTTAACTATAGACCTCAGCGAAAATAGTGCCCTAGGAAAGCTTCTTCTTTTCAGGTTTTGTGGTGAGGAAGAGCCCTCTATAGGTCTCAGGATCTGCAGATGCTTGTCATCAGAGTCGTCTCAGTAAAGCAGGAACTCTGTGTCTTCTTCTCCTCACGCGCTGGCTTCTGGAAACTGCCCACATACCGCCTAGCTCATCGTAGTAACGTCAGTATTACTTAGTGTGTAGGAACAGAAAAGCTCTTGGAATATCAGAAGTCATGGCTCGACTTTGATCTCTTTATGTGTTGGCGATTCAGTCTTTCCTTTCCTGGGTTGGTGGGTGTTCACACTATAATGAGGCACAATCAGAGCGTGAAGACATATCATACATAGAGGTCTGCTTTCAAGGAACTCGTACAACGAATTTCTACAAGATGGGCTTTCAAATGCTCTAGAAACGTACTGAGCGTTCAGTAGGCTCCATTTTCATTTTCCAAAAGAAGAAAGATGTTTGACTATAGCAAAGGTGAGACAACTAACGTTGAGTCAATACTTATCTTATGACCATTTCAGGCAAGTCTTGTGGATTTCCTTCTGGAGGTGTGTGTGGCTCTTGAAATGTGAAGATCTTCATAGTCTCAGACTCTGGTGTCGTGCAATCATCCAAGCTTCCAGGTCTGGGATTCCAGACCACCCTTTGATCAGTATGTGTCAGGTGATTCGAGAATCGCATTGATACCAGGCACATTACCGTTGATAGTGGTGCCTGCACTCAATGCAGTGGGTGGGGCCTGGATTGTCACTGGGTCTCATGTGGAATGAAGAAGAACTCCTACATACACACCCACCCCTGTTGACAGCGGCAATGAGCGGTCAGGCAGAATCAGACAACCAGAAAACCCAGATGATAGTCCTTGGGGCCGAAGGAACTGTGGCTGGTTCGTGCCTGAGAAAGGTTGCTCTTTGTGTCTGCCTCTATCCTTTCTTCACCTGGGCATATAGAGGTTTGTCATATTCAAAATTTCAAAATAAGTTCTGCTAAAGTCATATGTGTTGAATCAAGATTTACTGCATTTAACCATCTCTCTAAAGGAAGAGAGCTTACTTCTGCACATGTTTCTTTCAAAAAGTCAATTTCTTTTCCAATTTTGGGGGGTTTTTTCTCTTTGTTTTTCAGTTAGCCTTAACAAATAAAAAACAAAACTTCTTAAAAATTCAAAAAATGCCAACAAAAGGGCAGCTTCTGTTTTTTCTCTTTTCCCTTTAGTAGAACCAAACTCTTTCTTTTGTATTTTGCCTGGGAAAGGCAATGTCCTGGTTCCAAAAAGGAAGGCATCC
>NW_027219347.1:0-4062 GCF_027580195.1 Bos mutus
ATCACATGCCTGATCATACACTGATCACGAGACTGCACGTGCACTGATCCCGTGGCTCATCATGCACTGATCATGAAGCTGATCATACACTGATCACGTGACTGTGCATGTACTGATCACGTGACTGTGCATGCACTGATCCCATGGCTGATCTTTCACTGATCACGTGGCTGATCATGGAACTGATCACGTACTGATCGCACTTATCACTTATCGCGTGACTGATCCTGCAGTCATCAGCTGCCTGATAATGAACTGATCATGTGGCTGACCGGCCACTGATCACGAAGCTGATCATACACTGATCCACGTGACTGTGCATGCACTGATCACGCGTGGATGAACATGCAATGATGACTATCGTGACTGTGATCATGCGTTGATCACAGGCTGATCATGCACTGATCACGAAGCTATCATACACTGATCGTGACTGCCTCTGGAGGCAATAAACAAAGAGCTGATCACACAATCAAACAGTCAGCAGGCAATAATCATGGAACTCAGCTGTGAGAATCGCTGCTCAGCTGGCAATAATCAAGCAGCTGAGCAGGCGGGATTCGCCGCACAGCTGGCGATTGTCAAGCAGATGAGCAGACGGTAATCACGCAGCTCAGCAGGCCTGATCACGTGACTGAGCATGCACTGTTCGCGTGGCTGATCATACACTGATCACGTGATTGATCGCATGCTGATCACATGGATATCATGCACTGCTCACGTGGCTGATCAGGCAATGATCACTGCTGTTCATCATACTGGTCACATGACTGATCATGCACTGATCCGTGACTGATCATGCACTGATCACGTGGCTATCATGCACTGATTACGTGGCTGATCATGCAATGATCATGTAGCTCACCATGTACTGATCACGTGACTGATCATACACCCATCAGGTGACTGATCATGCACTGATCACGTGGCTGATCATGCACTATTCACGTGGCTGATCATACACTGATCACCTGCCTGGTCATGCACAGATCACGTGACTAATCATGCACTGATCACGTAGCTATCATGCACTGATCACCTGGCTGATCATGCACTGATCACGTGGCTGATCATGCACTGATCACGTGGCTATCATGCACTGATCACGTGGCTGATCATGCACTGATCACCGTGACTGATCATGGACTGATCACATGACTATCATGTGGTGATCACGTGACTTAATGGTGGTGATCATGCGCTGATCATGTTGCTCTCTATCATACACTGATCATGTGCCTCGGAGGTAATAAACAAAGAGCTGGTAGGCGCTGATCATCAAACAGTCAGCAGGCAATAATCATGGAACTCAGCTGTGAGGAATCATGCTGATCAGCTGGCAATAATCAAGCAGCTGAGCAGGCAGGAAATTACGTGGCTGATCATGGCAATTGTCAAGCAGATGAGCAGACAGTAATCACGCAGCTCAGCAGGCCCTGATCGCGTGACTGAGCATGCACTGTTCACGTGGCTGATCATGCACTGATCACGTGATTGATCATGCACTGATCACGCGGATGATCATGCACTGATCACGTGGCTGATCATGCAATGTTCACGTGTCTGACCATGCACTGATCACGTGGCTGATCATACACTGCTCACGTAACTGATCATGCACTGATCGCGTGGCTATCATACACTGATCACGTGGCTGAACATGCACTGATCACGTGGCTGATCACACCTGTCACGTGTCTGATCGTGCGGTGATCACGTGGCATGATCATGCACTGATCACGTGTCTGATCATACTCTGCTCACGTAAGTGATCATGCACTGATCACGTGGCTATCATGCACTGCTCGCGTGGCTCGTCCTGCAATGATCTGATCACGCTGCTAGCATATACTGGTCACGTGACTCATCATGCACAGATCACGCGTAAATGATCATGCACTGATTCACGTGACTGATCGCGTACTGATCACGTGACTGATCATGCGCTGATCACGTGGCTATCATGCTCTGCTCACGTGGCTGATCATGCAATGATCACGTAGCAACCATGTACTGGTCACGTGACTGATCATGCACTGATCACGTAATTGATCCTGAACAGATCACGTGGCTCATCATGCACTGATCACGTGGCTGATCACACATGTATCAAGTGACTGATCATGCACTGATCAGGTGGCTCTCATGCACTGATCACGTGGATATGATGCACTGATCACGTGGCTATCATGCACTGATATCATGCACTGATCACGTGGCTGATCACACACGTATCACACGACTGATCATACCCTGATCACGTGACTATCATGCACTGATCACGTGGCTATCATGCACTGATCACGTGGCTGATCATGCAATGATCACGTAGCTACCATGTACTGGTCACGTGACTGATCATGCACTGATCACGTAATTACTCCTGCACTGATCACGTGGCTCATCACGCACTGATCACTTGGCTGATCATGCACCGATCACGTGGCTCATCATGCACTGATCACGTGGATGATCATGCACTGATCACGTGACTGATCATGCACTGATCACGTGGCTATCATGCACTGCTCACGTGGCTGATCCTGCAATGATCACGCAGCTACGATGTACTAGTCACATGACTGATCATGTACAGATCACGTGACTAATCATGAAGTGATCACGTGGCTATCCTGCACTGATCACGTGGATATCATGCACTGATCACGTGGCTGATCACACACGTATCACGTGACTGATCATGCAATGATCACGTGACTGACCATGCACTGATCACGTGACTGATCATCCACTGAACAGTTGGCTATCATGCACTGATTACTTGGCTGATCATACACTGATCACGTGACTGATAATGCACTGATCATCTGGCTATCATGCACTCATTACCTGGCTATCGTGCACTGATCACGTGGTTGATCATACACTGATCACGAGACTGATCATGCACTGATCACGTCTATATCATGCACTGATCACAAGACTGCCCATGCACTGATCACGTGGATGATCATACACTGATCATGTGACAGATCATGCAGTGATCACGTGGCTATCATGCACTGATCAAGTGGCTGATCATACTCTGCTCCCGAAACTGATCATGCACTGATCACGTGGCTATGATGCACTTCTCACGTGGCTGATCATGCAATGATCCCGTAGCTACCATGTACTGGTCACGTGAGTGATCATGCACCTATCACGTAATTGATCATGCACTGATCAGGTGACTTATCATGCACTGTTCACGTGACTGATCAGGCACTGATCACGTGACTGATCATGCACTGATCTCGTGGCTATCATGCACGGCTCACGTGGCTGATCATGCTATGATCACGTAGCTCCCATGTACTGGTCACCTGAGTGATCATGCACTGGTCACGTAATTGATCATGCACTGATCATGTGGCTGATCATGCACTGATCCCGTGGCTGATCACACACGTATCACGTGACTGATCATGCACTGATCACGTGGACATCATGCACTGATCACGTGGCTCTCATGCACTGCGCACGAGGCTGATCATGCAATGATCACGTACCTACCATATACTGGTCACATGACTGATCATGCACTGATCACCTAATTGATCATGCCCTCATCACCTGGCTTATCATGGATTGATCATGTGAGTGAACATGTGCTGATCATGTTTGGTGTCACACACTGATCATGTGCCTCTGGAGGCAATGAACACAGAGCTGAGTAGGCAGGAATCAGTCAGCAGGCTATAATCATGGAACTCAGCTCTAAGAAATCATGCTGCTCAGCTGGCAATAATCAAGTAGATGAGCAGGCAGGAATTATGCAGCACAGGTGGCAATTGTCAAGGAGATGACAGGCAGGAATCGTGCAGCTCAGCTGGCAATTTTCAAGCAGAGGGCAGACAGTAATCACGCAGCTCAGCAGGCCCTGATCACGTGACTGAGCATGCACTGTTCACGTGGCTGATTACACACCTATCACGTGACTGGTCATGCACTGATCACGCGGCTAACATGCACTGATCACGTGATTGCGCATGCACTGATCATGTAATTCTTGCACTGATCACCTGGTTATCATGCGCTGATGACGTGGCTGATCATGCA
>NW_027219348.1:0-11536 GCF_027580195.1 Bos mutus
ACCCGCCTGCTCATCTGCTTGATAATCGCCAGCTGAGCCGCGCGACACCTGCCTGCTCATCTGCATCTTTGATAATCGCCAGCTGAGCTGCGCGACACCTGCCTGCTCATCTGCTTGATAATCGCCAGCTGAGCCGCGCGACACCTGCCTGCTCATCTGCTTGATAATCGCCAGCTGAGCCGCGCGACACCTGCCTGCTCATCTGCTTGATAACGCCAGCTGAGCCGACACCTTTGTCGCCAGCTGAGCCGCGGGACACCTGCCTGCTCATCTGCTTGATAATCGCCAGCTGAGCCGCGCGACACCTGCCTGCTCATCTGCTTGATAATCGACAGCTGAGCCGCGCGACACCTGCCTGCTCATCTGCTTGATAATCGCCAGCTGAGCCGCGCGACACCTGCCTGCTCATCTGCTTGATAATCGCCAGCTGAGCCGCGCGACACCTGCCTGCTCATCTGCTTGATAATCGCCAGCTGAGCCGCCGCGACACCTGCCTGCTCATCTGCTTGATAATCGCCAGCTGAGCCCGCGACACCTGCCTGCTCATCTGCTTGATAATCGCCAGCTGAGCGCGTGACACCTGCCTGCTCATCTGCTTGATAATCGCCAGCTGAGAGCCGCGACACCTGCCTGCTCATCTTTGATAATCGACAGCTGAGCCGCGCGACACCTGCCTGCTCTCATCTGCTTGATAATCGCCAGCTGAGCCGCGCGACACCTGCCTGCTCATCTGCTTGATAATCGCCAGCTGAGGCCGCGCGACACCTGCCTGCTCATCTGCTTGATAATCGCCAGCTGAGCCGCGCGACACCTGCCTGCTCATCTGCTTGATAATCGCCAGCTGACCATCGCGACACCTGCCTGCTCATCTGCTTGATAATCGCCAGCTGAGCCCGCGCGACACCTGCCTGCTCATCTGCTTGATAATCGCCAGCTGAGCCGCGACACCTGCCTGCTCATCTGCTTGATAATCGCCAGCTGAGCCGCGCGACACCTGCCTGCTCATCTGCTTGATAATCGCCAGCTGAGCCGCGCGACACCTGCCTGCTCATCTGCTTGATAATCGCCAGCTGAGCCGCGCGACACCTGCCTGCTCATCTGCTTGATAATCGCCAGCTGAGCCGCGCGACACCTGCCTGCTCATCTGCTTGATAATCGCCAGCTGAGCCCCGCGACACCTGCCTGCTCATCTGCTTGATAATCGCCAGCTGAGCCCCGCGACACCTGCCTGCTCATCTGCTTGATAATCGCCAGCTGAGCCGCGCGACACCTGCCTGCTCATCTGCTTGATAATCGCCAGCTGAGCCCCGCGACACCTGCCTGCTCATCTGCTTGATAATCGCCAGCTGAGCCCGGCGACACCTGCCTGCTCATCTGCTTGATAATCGCCAGCTGAGCCGCTCGCGACACCTGCCTGCTCATCTGCTTGATAATCGCCAGCTGAGCCGCCGCGACACCTGCCTGCTCATCTGCTTGATAATCGCCAGCTGAGCCCCGCGACACCTGCCTGCTCATCATCTGCTTGATAATCGCCAGCTGAGCCGCGCGACACCTGCCTGCTCATCTGTTTGATAATCGCCAGCTGAGCCGCGCGACACCTGCCTGCTCATCTGCTTGATACTCGCCAGCTGAGCCGCGTGCGACACCTGCCTGCTCATCTGCTTGATAATCGCCAGCTGAGCGCGACACCTGCCTGCTCATCTTTTTGATAATCGCCAGCTGAGCCCGCGACACCTGCCTGCTCATCTTTTGATAATCGCCAGCTGAGCCGCGCGACACCTGCCTGCTCATCTGCTTGATAATCGCCAGCTGAGCCGCGCGACACCTGCCTGCTCATCTGCTTGATAATCGCCAGCTGAGCCCGCGCGACACCTGCCTGCTCATCTGCTTGATAATCGCCAGCTGAGCCCGCGACACCTGCCTGCTCATCTGCTTGATAATCGCCAGCTGAGCCCGCGCGACACCTGCCTGCTCATCTGCTTGATAATCGCCAGCTGAGCCGCGCGACACCTGCCTGCTCTCATCTGCTTGATAATCGCCAGCTGAGCCGCGCGACACCTGCCTGCTCATCTGCTTGATAATCGCCAGCTGAGCGCGCGACACCTGCCTGCTCATCTGCTTGATAATCGCCAGCTGAGCCGCGTGACACCTGCCTGCTCATCTGCTTGATAATCGCCAGCTGAGCCAGCCGCGCGACACCTGCCTGCTCATCTGTTTGATAATCGCCAGCCTGAGCCGCACGCGACACCTGCCTGCTCATCTGCTTGATAATCGCCAGCTGAGCCGCGCGCGTGACACCTGCCTGCTCATCTGCTTGATAATCGCCAGCTGAGCCGCGCGCGACACCTGCCTGCTCATCTGCTTGATAATCGCCAGCTGAGCCGCGCGACACCTGCCTGCTCATCTGCTTGATAATCGCCAGCTGAGCGGGTGACACCTGCCTGCTCATCTGCTTGATAATCGCCAGCTGAGCCGCGCGACACCTGCCTGCTCATCTGCTTGATTGTCGCCAGCTGAGCCGCGCGAGACCTGCCTGCTCATCTGCTTGATAATCGCCAGCTGAGCCGCGTGACACCTGCCTGCTCATCTGCTTGATAATCGCCAGCTGAGCCGCGCGACACCTGCCTGCTCATCTGCTTGATAATCGCCAGCTGAGCCGCGCGACACCTGCCTGCTCATCTGCTTGATAATCGCCAGCTGAGCCGCTCGCGACACCTGCCTGCTCATCTGCTTGATAATCGCCAGCTGAGCCGCGCGACACCTGCCTGCTCATCTGCTTGATAATCGACAGCCAGCTGAGCCGCGCGACACCTGCCTGCTCATCTGCTTGATAATCGCCAGCTGAGCCGCGCGACACCTGCCTGCTCATCTGCTTGATAATCGCCAGCTGAGCCCGCGCGACACCTGCCTGCTCATCTGCTTGATAATCGCCAGCTGAGCCGCGCGACACCTGCCTGCTCATCTGCTTGATAATCGCCAGCTGAGCCGCGACGCGACACCTGCCTGCTCATCTGCTTGATAATCGCCAGCTGAGCCGCGCGACACCTGCCTGCTCATCTGCTTGATAATCGCCAGCTGAGCCGCGTGACACCTGCCTGCTCATCTGCTTGATAATCGACAGCTGAGCCGCGCGACGACACCTGCCTGCTCATCTGCTTGATAATCGCCAGCTGAGCCGCGCGACGACCTGCCTGCTCATCTGCTTGATAATCGCCAGCTGAGCCGCGACACCTGCCTGCTCATCTGCTTGATAATCGCCAGCTGAGCCGCGCGACACCTGCCTGCTCATCTGCTTGATGATCGCCAGCTGAGCCTGAGCGCGACACCTGCCTGCTCATCTGCTTGATAATCGCCAGCTGAGCCGCGCGACACCTGCCTGCTCATCTGCTTGATAATCGCCAGCTGAGCCGCGCGACACCTGCCTGCTCATCTGCTTGATAATCGCCAGCTGAGCCGCGCGACACCTGCCTGCTCATCTGCTTGATAATCGCCAGCTGAGCGCGCGACACCTGCCTGCTCATCTGCTTGATAATCGCCAGCTGAGCCGCGCGACACCTGCCTGCTCATCTGATTTGATAATCGACAGCTGAGCCGCGCGACACCTGCCTGCTCATCTGTTTGATAATCGCCAGCTGAGCCGCGCGACACCTGCCTGCTCATCTGCTTGATAATCGCCAGCTGAGCCGCGCGACACCTGCCTGCTCATCTGCTTGATAATCGCCAGCTGAGCCGCGTGACACCTGCCTGCTCATCTGTTGATAATCGCCAGCTGAGGCGCGTGACACCTGCCTGCTCATCTGCTTGATAATCGCCAGCTGAGCCGCGCGACACCTGCCTGCTCATCTGCTTGATAATCGCCAGCTGAGCGCGCGACACCTGCCTGCTCATCTGTCTGATAATCGCCAGCTGAGCCGCGCGACACCTGCCTGCTCATCTGCTTGATAATCGCCAGCTGAGCCGCGCGACACCTGCCTGCTCATCTGCTTGATGAATCGCCAGCTGGGCCGCGCGACACCTGCCTGCTCATCTGCTTGATAATCGCCAGCTGAGCCGCGCGACACCTGCCTGCTCATCTGTTTGATAATCGCCAGCTGAGAGCGCGCGACACCTGCCTGCTCATCTGCTTGATAATCGCCAGCTGAGCCGCGCGACACCTGCCTGCTCATCTGCTTGATAATCGCCAGCTGAGCCGCGTGACACCTGCCTGCTCATCTGCTTGATAATCGCCAGCTGAGCCGCGCGACACCTGCCTGCTCATCTGCTTGATAATCGCCAGCTGAGCCCCGCGACACCTGCCTGCTCATCTGCTTGATAATCGCCAGCTGAGAGCTGCTCGACACCTGCCTGCTCATCTGCTTGATAATCGCCAGCTGAGCCGCAGACACCTGCCTGCCTCATCTGCTTGATAATCGCCAGCTGAGCCGCGCGACACCTGCCTGCTCATCTGCTTGATAATCGCCAGCTGAGCCCGCGACACCTGCCTGCTCATCTGCTTGATGATAATCGCCAGCTGAGCTGCTGCGACACCTGCCTGCTCATCTGCTTGATAATCGCCAGCTGAGCCGCGCGACACCTGCCTGCTCATCTGCTTGATAATCGCCAGCTGAGCGCGCGACACCTGCCTGCTCATCTGCTTGATAATCGCCAGCTGAGCCGCATGACACCTGCCTGCTCATCTGCTTGATAATCGCCAGCTGAGCCGCGCGACACCTGCCTGCTCATCTGCTTGATAATCGCCAGCTGAGCTGCGCGACACCTGCCTGCTCATCTGCTTGATAATCGCCAGCTGAGACGCGCGACACCTGCCTGCTCATCTGCTTGATAATCGCCAGCTGAGCCTCGCGACACCTGCCTGCTCATCTGCTTGATAATCGCCAGCTGAGCCGCGCGACACCTGCCTGCCTGCTCATCTGCTTGATAATCGCCAGCTGAGCCGCGTGACACCTGCCTGCTCATCTGCTTGATAATCGCCAGCTGAGAGCGCGCGACACCTGCCTGCTCATCTGCTTGATAATCGCCAGCTGAGCCGCGCGACACCTGCCTGTTCATCTGCTTGATAATCGCCAGCTGAGCGCGTGACACCTGCCTGCTCATCTGCTTGATAATCGCCAGCTGAGCCGCGCGACACCTGCCTGCTCATCTGCTTGATAATCGCCAGCTGAGCGCGCGACACCTGCCTGCTCATCTGCTTGATAATCGCCAGCTGAGCCGCGCGACACCTGCCTGCTCATCTGCTTGATAATCGCCAGCTGAGCCGCGCGACACCTGCCTGCTCATCTGCTTGATATCGCCAGCTGAGCCGCGCGACACCTGCCTGCTCATCTGCTTGATAATCGACAGCTGAGCCGCGACACCTGCCTGCTCATCTGCTTGATAATCGCCAGCTGAGCCGCGCGACACCTGCCTGCTCATCTGCTTGATAATCGCCAGCTGAGCCGCGCGCGACACCTGCCTGCTCATCTGCTTGATAATCGCCAGCTGAGCCGCGCGACACCTGCCTGCTCATCTGCTTGATAATCGCCAGCTGAGCCCGCGACACCTGCCTGCTCATCTGCTTGATAATCGCCAGCTGAGCCGCGCGACACCTGCCTGCTCATCTGCTTGATGTCGCCAGCTGAGCCGCGCGACACCTGCCCTGCTCATCTGCTTGATAATCGACAGCTGAGCCACGTGACACCTGCCTGCTCATCTGCTTGATAATCGCCAGCTGAGCCGCGCGACACCTGCCTGCTCATCTGCTTGATAATCGCCAGCTGAGCGCGCGACACCTGCCTGCTCATCTGCTTGATAATCGCCAGCTGAGCCGCGACACCTGCCTGCTCATCTGCTTGATAATCGCCAGCTGAGCCGCGCGACACCTGCCTGCTCATCTGCTTGATAAGCGACAGCTGAGCCGCTCGCGACACCTGCCTGCTCATCTGCTTGATCTGCTTGAATCGCCAGCTGAGCCGCGCGACACCTGCCTGCTCATCTGCTTGATAATCGCCAGCTGAGCGCGCGACACCTGCCTGCTCATCTCTGCTTGATAATCAGCCAGCTGAGCCGCGCGACACCTGCCTGCTCATCTGTTTGATAATCGCCAGCTGAGCCGCGCGACACCTGCCTGCTCATCTGCTTTGATAATCGCCAGCTGAGCCGCGCGACACCTGCCTGCCTGCTCATCTGCTTGATAATCGACAGCTGAGCCGCGCGACACCTGCCTGCTCATCTGCTTGATAATCGCCAGCTGAGCCGCGCGACACCTGCCTGCTCATCTGCTTGATAATCGCCAGCTGAGCTGCGCGACACCTGCCTGCTCATCTGCTTGATAATCGCCAGCTGAGCCGCGCGACACCTGCCTGCTCATCTGCTTGATAATCGCCAGCTGAGCCGCGCGACACCTGCCTGCTCATCTGCTTGATAATCGCCAGCTGAGCCGCGCGACACCTGCCTGCTCATCTGCTTGATAATCGCCAGCTGAGCCCGCGACACCTGCCTGCTCATCTGCTTGATAATCGCCAGCTGAGCCGCGCGACACCTGCCTGCTCATCTGCCTGATAATCGCCAGCTGAGCCGCGCGACACCTGCCTGCTCATCTGCTTGATAATCGCCAGCTGAGCCGCGCGACACCTGCCTGCTCATCTTTTTGATAATCGCCAGCTGAGCCGCGCGACACCTGCCTGCTCATCTGTTTGATAATCGCCAGCTGAGCCGCGCGCGACACCTGCCTGCTCATCTGCTTGATAATCGCCAGCTGAGCCGCGCGACACCTGCCTGCTCATCTGCTTGATAATCGCCAGCTGAGCCGCGCGACACCTGCCTGCTCATCTTTTGATAATCGCCAGCTGAGCCGCGACACGCGACACCTGCCTGCTCATCTGCTTGATAATCAAAAGCTGAGCTGAGCCGCGCGACACCTGCCTGCTCATCTGCTTGATAATCGCCAGCTGAGCGCGCGCGACACCTGCCTGCTCATCTGCTTGATAATCGACAGCTGAGCCGCGCGACACCTGCCTGCTCATCTGCTTGATAATCGCCAGCTGAGCCGCGTGACACCTGCCTGCTCATCTGCTTGATAATCGCCAGCTGAGCCGCGCGACACCTGCCTGCTCATCTGCTTGATAATCAGCCAGCTGAGCCGCGCGACACCTGCCTGCTCATCTGCTTGATAATCGCCAGCTGAGCCGCGCGACACCTGCCTGCTCATCTGCTTGATAATCGCCAGCTGAGCCGCGCGACACCTGCCTGCTCATCTGCTTGATAATCGCCAGCTGAGCGCGCGACACCTGCCTGCTCATCTGCTTGATAATCGACAGCTGAGCCGCGTGACACCTGCCTGCTCATCTGCTTTGATAATCGCCAGCTGAGCCGCGCGACACCTGCCTGCTCATCTGCTTGATAATCGCCAGCTGAGCCGCGCGACACCTGCCTGCTCATCTGTGATAATCGCCAGCTGAGCCGCGTGACACCTGCCTGCTCATCTGCTTGATAATCGCCAGCTGAGCCGCGCGACACCTGCCTGCTCATCTGCTTGATAATCGCCAGCTGAGCCCGCGCGACACCTGCCTGCTCATCTGCTTGATAATCGCCAGCTGAGCCGCTGCGACACCTGCCTGCTCATCTGCTTGATTGTCGCCAGCTGAGCCCCGCGACACCTGCCTGCTCATCTGCTTGATAATCGCCAGCTGAGCCGCGCGACACCTGCCTGCTCATCTGCTTGATAATCGCCAGCTGATCCGCGCGACACCTGCCTGCTCATCTCTGCTTGATAATCACGCCAGCTGAGCTGCGCGACACCTGCCTGCTCATCTGCTTGATAATCGCCAGCTGAGCCGCGCGACACCTGCCTGCTCATCTGCTTGATAATCGCCAGCTGAGCCGCGCGACACCTGCCTGCTCATCTGCTTGATAATCGCCAGCTGAGCCGGCGCGACACCTGCCTGCTCATCTGCTTGATAATCGACAGCCAGCTGAGCCGCGTGACACCTGCCTGCTCATCTGCTTGATAATCGCCAGCTGAGCCGCGCGACACCTGCCTGCTCATCTGCTTGATAATCGCCAGCTGAGCGCGCGACACCTGCCTGCTCATTCTGCTTGATAATCGCCAGCTGAGCCGCGCGACACCTGCCTGCTCATCTGCTTGATAATCGCCAGCTGAGCCGCGCGACACCTGCCTGCTCATCTGCTTGATAATCGCCAGCTGAGCGCGTGACACCTGCCTGCTCATCTGCTTGATAATCGCCAGCTGAGCCCGCGACACCTGCCTGCTCATCTGCTTGATAATCGCCAGCTGAGCCGCGCGACACCTGCCTGCTCATCTGCTTGATAATCGCCAGCTGAGCCGCGCGACACCTGCCTGCTCATCTGCTTGATAATCGCCAGCTGAGCCGCGCGACACCTGCCTGCTCATCTGCTTGATAATCGCCAGCTGAGCTGCGCGACACCTGCCTGCTCATCTGCTTGATAATCGCCAGCTGAGCGCGCGACACCTGCCTGCCTGCTCATCTGCTTGATAATCGACAGCTGAGCCGCGCGACACCTGCCTGCTCATCTTGATAATCGCCAGCTGAGCGCGCGACACCTGCCTGCTCATCTGCTTGATAATCGACAGCTGAGCCGCGCGACACCTGCCTGCTCATCTGCTTGATAATCGCCAGCTGAGCCGCGCGACACCTGCCTGCTCATCTGCTTGATAATCGCCAGCTGAGCGCGCGACACCTGCCTGCTCATCTCATCTGTTTGATAATCGCCAGCTGAGCGCGCGCGACACCTGCCTGCTCATCTGCTTGATAATCGCCAGCTGACCGCGCGACACCTGCCTGCTCATCTGCTTGATAATCGCCAGCTGAGCGCGCGACACCTGCCTGCTCATCTGCTTGATAATCGCCAGCTGAGCCGCGCGACACCTGCCTGCTCATCTGCTTGATAATCGCCAGCTGAGCGCGCGACACCTGCCTGCTCATCTGCTTGATAATCGCCAGCTGAGCGCCGCGACACCTGCCTGCTCATCTGCTTGATAATCGCCAGCTGAGCCGCGCGACACCTGCCTGCTCATCTGCTTGATAATCGCCAGCTGAGCCGCGCGACACCTGCCTGCTCATCTGCTTGATAATCGCCAGCTGAGCGCGCGCGACACCTGCCTGCTCATCTGCTTGATAATCGCCAGCTGAGCCGCGCGACACCTGCCTGCTCATCTGCTGATAATCGCCAGCTGAGCCGCGCGACACCTGCCTGCTCATCTTTTTGATAATCGCCAGCTGAGCCGCTGAGCGACACCTGCCTGCTCATCTGCTTGATAATCGCCAGCTGAGCCGCGCGACACCTGCCTGCTCATCTGCTTGATAATCGCCAGCTGAGCCGCGCGACACCTGCCTGCTCATCTGCTTGATAATCGCCAGCTGAGCCGCGCGACACCTGCCTGCTCATCTGCTTGATAATCGCAGCAGCTGAGCGCGCGACACCTGCCTGCTCATCTGCTTGATAATCGCCAGCTGAGCCGCGCGACACCTGCCTGCTCATCTGCTTGATAATCGCCAGCTGAGCCGGCGCGACACCTGCCTGCTCATCTGTTTGATAATCGCCAGCTGAGCCGCGACACCTGCCTGCTCATCTGCTTGATAATCGCCAGCTGAGCCGCGCGCGACACCTGCCTGCTCATCTGCTTGATAATCGCCAGCTGAGCCTGCGCGACACCTGCCTGCTCATCTGCTTGATAATCGCCAGCTGAGCCGCGCGACGTGACACCTGCCTGCTCATCTGCTTGATAATCGCCAGCTGAGCCGCGCGACACCTGCCTGCTCATCTGCTTGATAATCGCCAGCTGAGCCGCGCGACACCTGCCTGCTCATCTGCTTGATAATCGCCAGCTGAGCCGCGCGACACCTGCCTGCTCATCTGCTTGATAATCGCCAGCTGAGCCGCGCGACACCTGCCTGCTCATCTGCTTGATAATCGCCAGCTGAGCCGCGCGACACCTGCCTGCTCATCTGCTTGATAATCGCCAGCTGAGCCCGCGACACCTGCCTGCTCATCTGCTTGATAATCGCCAGCTGAGCCGCGCGACACCTGCCTGCTCATCTGCTTGATAATCGCCAGCTGAGCCGCGCGACACCTGCCTGCTCATCTGCTTGATAATCGCCAGCTGAGCCGCGCGACACCTGCCTGCTCATCTGCTTGATAATCGCCAGCTGAGCGCGCGACACCTGCCTGCTCATCTGCTTGATAATGTCGCCAGCTGAGCCGCGCGACACCTGCCTGCTCATCTGCTTGATAATCGCCAGCTGAGCCGCGCGACACCTGCCTGCTCATCTGCTTGATAATCGCCAGCTGAGCCGCGCGACACCTGCCTGCTCATCTGCTTGATAATCGGCCAGCTGAGCCCGCGCGACACCTGCCTGCTCATCTGCCTGATAATCGCCAGCTGAGCGCGTGACACCTGCCTGCTCATCTGCTTGATAATCGCCAGCTGAGCCGCGCGACACCTGCCTGCTCATCTGCTTGATAATCGCCAGCTGAGCCGCGTGACACCTGCCTGCTCATCTGCTTGATAATCGCCAGCTGAGCCGCGTGACACCTGCCTGCTCATCTGCTTGATAATCGCCAGCTGAGCGCCGTGACACCTGCCTGCTCATCTGCTTGATAATCGCCAGCTGAGCCGCGTGACACCTGCCTGCTCATCTGCTTGATAATCGCCAGCTGAGCCGCGTGCGACACCTGCCTGCTCATCTGCTTGATACTCGCCAGCTGAGCCGCGCGACACCTGCCTGCTCATCTGCTTGATAATCGCCAGCTGAGCCGCGCGCGACACCTGCCTGCTCATCTGCTTGATAATCGCCAGCTGAGCCGCGCGACACCTGCCTGCTCATCTGCTTGATAATCGCCAGCTGAGCCGCGCGACACCTGCCTGCTCATCTGCTTGATAATCGCCAGCTGAGCCGCGCGACACCTGCCTGCTCATCTGCTTGATAATCGCCAGCTGAGCCCCGCGACACCTGCCTGCTCATCTGTTGATAATCGCCAGCTGAGCCGCCGCGACACCTGCCTGCTCATCTGCTTGATAATCGACAGCTGAGCCCGCGACACCTGCCTGCTCATCTGCTTGATAATCGCCAGCTGGGCCGCGCGACACCTGCCTGCTCATCTGTGATACTCGCCAGCTGAACCGCGCGACACCTGCCTGCTCATCTGCCTGATAATCGCCAGCTGAGCCGCACGACACCTGCCTGCTCATCTGCTTGATAATCGCCAGCTGAGCCGCTCGACACCTGCCTGCTCATCTGCTTGATAATCCCCGC
This sequence comes from Bos mutus, assembly GCF_027580195.1. Taxonomy (NCBI): domain Eukaryota; kingdom Metazoa; phylum Chordata; class Mammalia; order Artiodactyla; family Bovidae; genus Bos; species Bos mutus. The sequence continues at coordinate 11,274 of NW_027219348.1, forward strand.
CAGCTGAGCGCGCGACACCTGCCTGCTCATCTGTGATAATCGCCAGCTGAGCCGCGCGACACCTGCCTGCTCATCTGCCTGATAATCGCCAGCTGGGCTGCCCGCGACACCTGCCTGCTCATCTGCTTGATAATCGCCAGCTGAGCGCGCGCGACACCTGCCTGCTCATCTGCTTGATAATCGCCAGCTGAGGCGCACGCGACACCTGCCTGCTCATCTGCTCACCTGCCTGCTCATCATGTGCTTGATAATGCCAGCTCTGC
>NW_027219349.1:0-5423 GCF_027580195.1 Bos mutus
ACTTCTTATCCTGTGTAAAGAAAGTTTTACAAAGGATAGCAATGCTGGAAAAGCATCAGATGAAGTAAGTACTTCCATGCTGCTGGTGGATATTTAAATTAGTTCATTTTGTGAAAAATAATTTGGGTGTATGAGTCAATAATACTTACCTTCCTTAACCTAATTCTACTTCTAAAATGAAGTACTTTACTAGAAGTACTTCAGAGCACTTTCTTTAGTCCTCTAAAAAGAAGTAACTACAAGTAATGAGCAAGACTTATGCACAAAAATGTTAATGGTGGTATCTTCAGCAGTAGCTGGATACACCTGTATTATCAAACAGAGCGAATGAAATAAATTAAAATTCATGTTTAGAAATTCTTTTTAATGTGGGCAAATATGACCTTATCCTAAGGTTTATTATAGTAAGGCCTCTTTAGGACAAATTGTTCCAGTTTCTCCTGGGGAGTTTCTAACCATATCTGGGAGCTCTGAAATAACATTTTCTACAGTCTGATGTTCAGGGTAAAGGGAAAGTGGGTGTGCTCTGACATCAGACAGACATGGCTCAAACCCAGTTTTGTTACTTACTCAACTGTTCAATCTTGGGCAAATTAAATAATTAATGCTAAAAAATTTTCTTTTCTTTTTAAGTATAGAATTTATTTATTTTAATTAGAGGCTAATTACTTTACAACATTATGTTGGTTTTGCCAGTACATCAACATGGATCTGCCACAGGGTGCCCATGGTTCCCCATCCTGAACCCTCCTCCCACCTCCCTCCCCTGCCATCCTCTGTTCAAACATGTATAATATCATATGTGAAGCGAATCACACCAGTCGGTCCTGATGCATGATGCAGGATGCCAGGGTTGGTGCACTGGGATGACCCAGAGGGAATACAAAAATTTTTAAATTAGGATTCTGTAAGTTTCTATAAGTAAAGAAAAGTTTAAAAAATAACTATTAAGTTTGAATAATTGTAAAGTTTAAATAATTTGCGTAAGGAGTTCAACTGAAAATAATATTAATGCAATAACCTAATTGTGAACTTGTATTAGCATGTATTTTCACTGGATTCTTTATGCCTTTATGCCCTCCCCCTCATTTCTAAAAGGATTTGAATTGCTTACATAAACACATAACAGGATATTATCTAAGATGAAAATTCAGGAGAACGTTAGAAAAAAGTGGGCGAACAAAGAATAAAAAATGCAAAATGAAGAATGTAGGCAAGTCATGTACCATTATATCTGAACATTTTACCACTGAAGCAAAAGCCATAAACTTTTCCTAAAATGAAAATCTAGAAACTTCTCTTGTGGGAACCTGTTATTGGTTTATACACACACACATTAAATAGATTACATAAGACTTGATAATGAAAAGATGAAGAAAATCTTATTTTCTTAGATTTTCCTTCTTCAAATTTTATTTTGATATATGTGTTACATGAAACTAAGATAAATTTTAAAAAAAATAAAGTTTTCAGTAAGTATCTGTAACTAGATATAGGCTAGATTTTGTTCCCAAGAATTATTTCTCAGAAAAAGTTACCTTACATACAAGTCCTTATAGGGCACTCATCTTGGAAGCACTTCCTCAATTTACTTTATTTTCCCAACAAAAGGAGTAATAAACAAAACACAGCAGCCTGAAATAATTTCAGTTAATGCTAGAATGGAATAATTATAGAGCTCTCCATACAATTTAAGTTAAATCTGTATTTTACAAAAGAGGGAAGAGGTAAAGAAATTTAAAACAGATTTAATAATATTTTGGTGACAATTTTATAATCTTAAGCGTTGGATGTTGGATGTCATTTTAAAAAGCAAAAGAAAAGACAAAACCTTACAAGAATGGTGATTGTATTGTGAAGATAAAAGAAATATAGCTAGAATGAATTTTTTAAGTTCTGTTACATTACATAGATGGGTTTTTCTAACAATAGCCAGGAACAGCATCAAACATAGATCAAAAAGAGACCTGTCTTATCCTAATGCTATGGTGAGATCTAGGCAAAGCAGAGCAGCAACGGAAATGTGGATGGGAGCTTTACCAGGAGGGATGGAGCCAACTCACCTGAACTCACTTGTCAACACAGGAATCCTGGCGGAGAGCCTGACACTGTGTCAGCACCACCTATGAAAAATTCTTATGAAATGAATTTAGTTCCAAATCTAAGCAGGTCTCTCAGTCTATATGCTTTACCAGAAACAGAGGAGCTAAAAAGAACAAGTTAAAAAGACATCACAAAAACAAAGTGAAATTCAGAGCAACAGGATGTATTTGCAATTTTCTAACCAAGTGTGTTTAGGGAGAAGTTAGAGTTAGTGTTAAAAAGGTAACAGAGCAGAAGTGTGACCCTTGTTTGAGAATCCTAATTAGAAACGGACCAGCTGTAAAAATACAGTTTGAGACAACTACAAGTGAAAGTTAATTTGCTCAGTTATTCCAGCTCTCTGTGTGACCCTGGACTGTAGCCCACCAGGATCCTCTGTCCATGGGACTCTCAGGCAACTCTGCTGGAGTGGGTTGCCATTTCCTTCTCAAGGGGATCTTCCCCACTAGGATCAAACCTAGGTCTCTCCTGTATTGCAGGCAGAGACAATTAAGGATTTAAATATTTAACGGTTATTAGATGGTATTAAATAATATTGTAGATTTCAAAGTACCGATAAGCAAACCATGATACGTTTTTGAGTCCTTAGTAATTAGAAAGGCATACAAGATATAATGGGCAAAAAGACATGTATCTAGTATTTTCTTTACAACAATTTGTCCTACAGGAGGCCCCAAAGCGTGTGTGTGTGTGTGCTTGTGCATGTGCTCATGTGTGCACAATAGGAAGTGTTGGCAGGAGAATGTCTAGATAAGCGATTAGCAAAATGATAAATATTAAAACTAGATAGGGTGTATTATAACATTCTCTATTTTTGGGTGCATTTGAATATTTTACTCTAATAAAGCTGTAGAGATAAAAATGATTTTTTCTGGAAAAACTGTTAAATTAGTCCAAGAGGTAGGTGGTATTAAGCATGCAAATAAAGAAGTTGAATAAAACTGTTTTCTGTGAAATATGACATTAAGAAATAACTTTCTAAATTATATCATTGATTTTTACTGTTATTTTAATTTTATAGGTATTAAATGAGTTAACACAATTCTAAACAAGCGTTTGTCTATTGTCTTTTCTAAGATTATCTATTCAAATTGGCAGAATTTTTCTTTCCTTATATTCAGAATCTAGTAATCTCTTTGGCAACACCTTGCTTGTATCAAATTAATGATTGTATTAACATCAGACTCTCAATTACAGATTCTTCTGCAGAGAGTGAGTTCATCTCATTTCACTAGAGAGGAAACAGGTTCATGCATGTCATTTTTCACACAGAAAGGAACATCTGTGACAAGACCAAAAGTAACTTCCAAACCTCTTACCTCCTAGTTTAGTGCTCTTTCCAATGGCATCAAGCTCCTCTTCTACTAAGTATGTGCTTGTATTGAAATCCCCAGAGTATTGGCTGGGCCATGACTCGGGCATAGTGGAGTTCAAACAATATGTTTCTTCAGGAAGCGAGGGCAGGACCTTACATATCAATCCATCCTTTGGGTGGGCCAACTACAGATGACTCTAGTAACACTCCTAAAATATTTCCAGCTCCTTTTTTCCTAGAGATTAACAACAGTACTTTTTTCACCATTCTTCTCTCCCGATGATCCCCACTCTCCTCCAGTCCAGTCTGAGATATTCCAGGCTTTGGATCAAACCGACAGGGCTTTGAGCGCTGGTCCACCACTACACACCTGCAGACAAACTACCTAGTCTCAGATTCCTCCTTCTGTAAGCTGAGGACAAAAAATACTTTGCAGAGCTTTTTCAAGTGAAAGGAAGATGGCGACCATTCAGACTGGGTGCCTATGAAACACAACCAATCATTTTCAAAATAAGAAGGGTCCTGCTTGAGAAACTGGCAGAAGACGGTCCCATGATACAACAAGAACATTGATCTGGTCTTTAATATTACACCAAAGGAAGCCTGGGGGGCGCCTTATATGCAGAAGAAATGCCCTTTCTTTTCCAATGGTATCATCTCCATCCAAGTGTGGATCCTGTTTTAGTGGCTAAGATATGAAGATGCAGAGGACCACTGGCATCCCCCACTGAGACTACCTCCACTACCCAAAGCACCAACCGCTTCGTACCATAGAATATGTCCATGCACCTTTCCTCCTGCTTTAGGGATGTCAAGATCCTCAATATTGCCACAGTGGGTGAGTGCTGGCCTCTGAGCAAAGACAATGTGCTTCAACATGGACTTAAGCCAAGGCTGCTGGCACCAGATGCAATTTCAGAAGTTCTAAGACTGGACCCCTGCCTACTACTCCAGCAAAATAAGTTTCCATTCAGGAAGAAGAAAAAAAAAGTACTGCAGAGTGATACAACAAGGACCTTCCTGGTAGCCCAGTAGCTAAGACTCCAGTTCTCTCAATGCACAGGGGCCAGGTTAGATCCTGGCTTTTCCTCTCCTCTTTCACTTTCATCAGAGGCTTTTTTAGTTCCTCTTCACTTTCTGCCATAAGGGTGGTGTCATCTGCATATCTGAGGTTATTGATATTTCTCCCGACAATCTTGATTCCAGCTTGTGTTTCTTCCAGTCAAGCGTTTCTCATGATGTACTCTGCATATAAGTTAAATAAACAGGGTGACAATATACAGCCTTGACGTACTCCTTTTCCTATTTGGAACCAGTCTGTTGTTCCATGTCCAGTTCTAACTATTTGCTTCCTGACCTGCATACAGATTTCTCAAGAGGCAGATCAGGTGGTCTGGTATTCCCATCTCTTTCAGAATTTTCCACAGTTTATTGTGATCCACACAGTCAAAGGCTTTGGCATAGTCAATAAAGCGAAATAGATGTTTTCTGGAACTCTCTTGCTTTTTCCATGATCCAGCGGATGTTGGCAATTTGATCTCTGGTTCCTCTGCCTTTTCTAAAACCAGCTTGAACATCAGGAAGTTCACGGTTCACATATTGCTGAAGCCTGGCTTGGAGAATTTTGAGCATTACTTTACTAGCGTGTGAGATGAGTGCAATTGTGCAGTAGTTTGAGCATTCTTTGGCATTGCCTTTCTTTGGGATTGGAATGAACACTGACCTTTTCCAGTCCTGTGGCCCTGCTGAGTTTTCCAAATTTGCTGGCATATTGGTGCAGCACTTTCACAGCATCATCTTTCAGGATTTGGAATAGCTCAGCTGGAATTCCATCACCTCCACTAGCTTTGTTCGTAGTGATGCTTTCTAAGGCCCTTGACTATGACCAGTGCATTTTCTTGGCAAAACTCTATTAGTCTTTGCCCTACTTCATTCCGTATTCCAAGCCAAATTTGCCTGTTACTCCAGGTGTTTCTTGACTTCCCTACTTTTGCATTCAGTCCCT
>NW_027219350.1:0-16119 GCF_027580195.1 Bos mutus
CACTTCAGATGGTCTGTGTTTGATCTTGTATAGGGAAAGAAGCATAAGAAGCATGTTGCAACGCTGAAACTGGATCATGATAATTCACTGTGTATGATGACCTGCAGTAGTTGAAAAATCAATGAAAGTTTGTTACAGCACTGAATCAATGGATGGTGATAAACTAAGAGTGTGGTCAACCTTTGGTGGACAAAGGATCTTTTGAAACATATACCAGAATTAACACACTGGATTGTTATAAATTATTGGTTGTGTATTTTCTGCAGAGAATGAAGAAACAGTTGAAGAGGGAAACAACACTGAAACACTGGACGGTGATAAACTATGGATTGTGTTTGATATATGTTGAATGAAGAGAAACTGGAAGCATGGCACTGAGTAAAACATGGGACCATTGTGTTTTATCTAGAATGAATTAAAGAAGAACTTGAAACTTATCACAGAACTGAAACAGTAATTGTGATAAGCTACTGACCATATTTTATTTGGAGAGGATAAAGAAGTACATGAGGCATGCCACAGTACTGGAACACTGGGTAGTGGTAAACTACAGGGAGTGTTTGACTCAATCAGACAAAGGGACACTTGAAGCCTGTAATAGCACAGCATCAACAAAGGGTGATACTTTACAGGGTGTGTTTTACCTGGAGGGAATGGAGGAGGCTCAAAACATGTCACAATACAGAAAAAATGGATGGTGATAAGCTATCACATTAATTTGTTCTGGAGTGGATTAAAAAACACTTGAAGTATATCTGCACTTAAACACTGGACGGGGATTTAATATTGTGCGTGTTTAATGCCAATAAAAAATAAAGGAAACAATAGAATAGGAAAGACTAGAAATCTTGCCAAGAAACTTAGAGACACCAAGGGAATATTTCATGCAAACATGGGCACAATCAAGGACAGAAGTGGTATGAACCTAGCAGAAGCAGAAAATGTGATGAAGTGTTGGCAAGAGTATAAGAGAAGAACTGTACCAAAGAAAGGTCTTAATCACCTGCTGCTCCTGCTGCTGCTGTTGCTGAGTCGCTTCAGTCATGTCTGACTCTTTGTGACCCCATGGACTGCACCCTACCAGGCTCCTTCATCCATGGAATTTTCCAGGCTTGAGTACTAGAGTGCGGTGCCATTGTCTTCTCCACTTAATCACCTAGATAACCATAATGGTGTGATCACTCACATAGAGCAGACAACCTGGGGTGTGAAGTCAAGTGGATCTTAGGAAGAATTACCACAATACTAGTCGAGGTGATAGAATTGAAGCTCAGCTACTTCAAATTAAAATAATAATAATAACAATAATGCTGTTAAAATGCTTCACTCAATGTGCCAGGAAATTTGGAAAAGTCATCAATGACCACAGGACAGGAAAAGGTCAGTTTCACTCTGTTCTCAAGGAGGGGCATTGTGATGGAATGCTCAGACTATTGCACATTCGTGCTCATTTCATATGCTGGCAATGTAATGCTAAAAATTCCTCAATCTAGGTTTCTACAATATGTGAACTGAGAACTTTCAAATGACAGAGGAACCAGAGACCAAATTGCCAACATTCATTGGATCATAGAAAAAGGAGGGAATTCCAGAAAATGATCTACTTCTGCTTCATTCACTAGGTTAAGCCTTTGCCTGTGTGGGTCACTGAAACTGTGGGAAATTCTTAAAGAGATGTGTATACTTGACCACATTTCCTGGCTCCTGTGAAACGTGTATGCATGTCAAGAAGTAACAGAATCAGGCAGGAACAAGGGACTTGTTTAGAATTGGTAAAGGAGTACATCAAGGCTATTTTATTGTCACCCCACTTATTTAACTTACATGCAGAGTATATCATGCAAAATGTCAGACTGGAAGCACAAGCTGGAATCAAAATTTCTGGGAGAAATATCAGTAAACTCAGACATGCAGATGACAGAAAGCAGAAGAGGAATTAGAGCTCCTTGCAACAGATGAAAGTGGGGATTAAAAAAGCTGGCTTAAACCTCGACATTCAAAAAATAAGATCATGTCATGCAGTCCCATTAGTTCAGTTCAGTTCAGTCACTCAGTCGTGCCTGACTCTTTGTGACCCCATGAGTTGCAACACACGAGGCCTCCCTGTCCATCAACAACTCCCGGAATTCACTCAGACTCATGTCCATTGAGTCATTGATGCCATCCAGCCATCTCATCATCTGTTTTCCCCTTCTCCTCCTGCCCCCAATCCCTCCCAGCATCAGAGTCTTTTCCAATGAGTCAACTCTTCACATGAGATGGCCAAAGTACTTGATAGCAAATAGATCAGGACACAAAGGAAACTGTGACAGATTTTTATTTTTGTGAGTTCCAAAATCACTGCATTGTGACTGAAGCCATGAAGTTAAAAGACACTTGCTTCTTGGAGGAAGAGCTATGAGAAACCTAGACAACATATGCAACCAGAGACATAACTTTGCTGGCAAAGGTCCATATAATCAAGGTATGATTTTTCCCAGTAGTCGTGCTTGGATGTGAGATCTGAACCATAAAGAAGGTTGAACGCCAAATAATTGATGTTTTAGAACTGTGGTGCTGGAGAAGACTCTTGAGTCCCTTGAACTGCAAAGAGATCAAACCAGTCAGTCCTAAAGGAAAACAACACTGACTACTCATTGGAAGGACTGGTGCTGAAGTTGCAATACTTTGGCCACATGATGCAAAGAGCCAAATCATTAGAAAAGACACTAATGCTGGGTAAGATTGTAAGCAGGTGGGGATGAGTGTGATAGAGAATAAAATGGTTGACTGTTGGCATAATTGTCTCAATGGGCATGATTTTGAGCAAATTCCAGGAGATAGTGAAGGACAGGGAAGCCTAGTGTGCTGTAGTTCATGGGGTCGCAAAGAGCTGGACATGACTGTGTGACTGAAAAACATCAATCAGAGGTAAATAAAGAAGCACCTGAAGTGTGTCACAGCACTTAAACATTGGATGTTGATAAACTACTGTATGTATTTGAAACAGGATAGTTGAGGAAGACCTTGTGAATTAATCAGCACTGAAAGAATGGATGTGTGTATTAACCCAGAGTAGATAAGTAAGCACTGTTATATGTCACAGTACTGATAGACTGAATGGTGATAAAAGACTTGTTGAGTTTGACCTCTGGGGATCAAACAAACACCTAATATATGCCACAAGTTACAGCGCTGAAACCTTGGCTAATGATAAAATGCTGGGAACGTTAGACTGATGTAGACTATTAAGCACTTGAAGCATATCACTGTACTGAATACAGGATGATGATACACAAATGAGTATGTTTTACAAGAGAGGATGAAGAACATGAAGCATATCACAGCACTGAAACACTGAAGGATGGTAAACTCCTAGGATTGATGGGCCAGGATTGACAAAGAAGCATATGCTGAAATAGAGATATTGATTAACTATTGAGTATTTGACACCAGGTGGACAAAGAAGCATTTGGAGCATATCATATATCAAGGCACTGAGCACTGAATGGTAATAAACTACAGAGTGTGTATTTCCAGAGACTGGATGAAGAGGCACTTGAATCATATCACAGCACTGAAACACTTACTTTGATAAGCTACTGGATATATTTTTCCAGTCTGGATGATAAACCAGTTTGTGTCACAGCTTGGAAATACTGGATGGTGATAAACTACTGATGTGTTTGATAAAGATGCACTCGAACTTGTGACAGCAGTGAAAAGCAGGAAGTGATAAGCTGCTGAGTCTATTTTAGTTGTGGTGGACAAAGATGTGGCTGAACCTCCTCTCTAAAGTGTGGATAATGCAAAGTATGTTTGACCTGGGGTGGGTAAAGAAACACTGAAAGCATGTCACAACAGTGAAACACTGGATGGAGATGGTGTCACTGCACTGAAACAGTAGATGATGATAATCTATTGGATGTGCTCAATGAGTAATCAATGAAGAAGTGCATGGTATGGCACTGCATGGTGATATAAACCTGGATGCATTTGACCAGTGTGGATGAAGAAGTTCTTGAAGCATGTCAAATCTTTGCAACCCTGGATGGTGATATATTCCCATCAAACAATGCGTCTTTTTGATATGGAGTGTAAAATCAAGCACTTAAAGCATGTCACGGGGCCTTTCCTGGTGGTCCAGTGGTTAAGCATCCACCTTGAAGTGTAGGGGATGAAGGTTCAATCCCTGATTGGGAAACTAATATCACATATGTTACAGAGTAACTAAACCTGCATAACTGCAAATACTGAAGTTCTCACACTCCAGAGACTGCCTGCCATGGTGACAGTTGGCTTGTCTCAAGGACTATCTTACGTGACACAATTATGACCCAACAAAGCCAACTAAATAAATTAAGAAGAATCATGTCACAGGTGAAACATTGGTGACAAACTATTGAGTGTGCTTTACCTGGAGAAAATGAAGAAACACTTGAATCATGTCACTGCACTGAAACACAGGATGGTGATAAGCTACTGGGTATATTTGACATGGGGTGCATGAAGAAGACTCATGGAATGTTCCACAGTTAAAACATTGGATGATGATAATCTACTGAATGTGTTAGACCTGGAGTGGACAGAAGCATGTCACAGAACTGAAACACTAAGGGTGGTAAACTACAGTGTGTTTAAACAGGGGAGGATGAAGAAACACTTAACCTGTCACAGTTAACCCTGGAGTGAGTTGAACAAGCACTTGAAACAGGTTACAGGACTGAAATAAACACTGGATGGTGATAAATGACTCAGAGTGATGACCAGAGGAGATGAAGAAGCAATGGAAGCATGTCATGACAGTGAAACACTGGATGATGATAAACAGTATTAGTAGTGGCAAGATGCCTGCTCCAGAGTTCAAGTTCAAGATGCATCAGGTTTGCACTAGAACGAAGGTTTAATAAGTTTGTGTTGCCTCCCATAAAGTGCAAATTCAGCAGTTACCACATGCCTACCCTGGATCATGGGTCAGAAGGGGCAAAATGAGAGCTCCAGGCTGCAAGCTCAGAACGTGCATGATGTGCACTAGGATGCGGGCTCATTGGTGGCTGATGCATGTGTTAGATTGTAAGGTCAGAAGTTGTGACATGGGTATTCTATAGCACTCATGTTATAAAACCTCACAATGGTCATCTATTTTTTTATGTATAACACTGCACACATTTACATGCTGTTTTCTCAAATCATCCCACCTTCACCTTCTCCCACTGAGTCCAAAAGTATGTTCTTTAGATGTTTGTCTCTCCTCCTGGCCTGCATATAGGCCATCTCCTAAATTCCACATATAGGAGTTAATATACAGCTTTGTCTTTCTCTCTCTTAGTTCCTTCACTCTGTGTAATAGGTTTCACGCTCTTCCACCTCGTTAGTACTAACTCGAAAGCATGACTTCTTAAAACTGAGTAATATTTCATGTGTATATGTAGCAAAATTTCCTTAACCATTCATCTGCTGATGGACCCCTTGGTCACTTCCATGTCCTAGCTATTGTAAACAGTGCTTCAATAAACACTAGAGTACTGTTTTTCTTTCAGTTCTAGTTTCCTTGAGGTTCATGCCCAAGAGTGGGATTGCTGGGTCATATGGCATTTCTATTTTCAACTTTATAAGGAGTCTCCACAAAGTTCTCCATAATGGTTGCACCAGTTTATATCCCATCAACAGTTTAAGAAGGTTCCCTTGTCTCCACACCATCTCCAGCAATTATACTGTAGATATTTTAATCATGGCCAGTCTGACCAGTGTGAAGTGATACCTCAATGTGGTTTTGATCTGCACTTCTCTTATAATGAGTGATGCTGAGCAACTTTTCTGTCTCTTAATAATCTATACATTTCTTTGATTAGTTTTTCTGAGTAGTATTTGTAGCTGAGTATTGAGATGCATTGGAGAAGGCAGTGGCACCCCACTCCAGTACTCTTGCCTTGAAAATCCAATTGACGGAGGAGCCGACACGACTGAAGCGACTTAGCAGCAGTATTGAGATGCATGAGCAACTTGCATATTTTGGAGATTAATTTTTTTTGTTAGTTTTTCAGCTGCTATTATTTTCTCCCAATTCTGAAGACTACATTTCAGTTCAGTTCAGTCACTCAGTTGTGTCTGACTCTTTGAGACCCCATGAATCGCAGCACACCAGGCCTCCCTGTCCATCACCAACTCCCAAGTTCCCTCAGACTCACGTCCATCGAGTCAATGATGCCATCCAGCCATTTCATCCTCTGTCGTCCCCTTCTCCTCCTGCTCCCAATCCCTCCCAGCATCAGAGTCTTTTCCAGTGAGTCAACTCCTCACATGAGGTGGCCAAAGTACTGGAATTTCACCTTTAGCATTATTCCTTCCAAAGAAATCCCAGGGCTGATCTCCTTCAGAATGGCCTGCTTGGATCTCCTTGCAATACACGGGACTCTCAAGAGTCTTCTCCAACACTACAGTTAAAAAGCATCAATCCTTTGGCTCTCAGCCTTCTTCACAGTCCAACACCCACATCCATATATGACCACTGGAAAAGCCATTAGCCTTGACTAGACGGACCTTTGTTGGCAAAGTAATGTCTCTGATTTTCAATATGCTATCTAGATTGGTCATAACTTTTCTTCCAAGGAGTAAGCATCTTTTAATTTCATGGCTGCAGTCACCAACTGCAGTGATTTTGGAGCCCCCCAAAATAAAGTCTGACACTGTTTTCCCATCTATTTCCAATGAAGAGATGGGACTGGATGCCTGGTCTTCGTTTTCTGAATGTTGAGCTTTAAGCCAACTTTTTCACTCTCCTCTTTCACTTTCATCAAGAGGCTTTTTCATTCCTCTTCACTTTCTGCCATAAGGGTGGTGTCATCTGCATTTCTGAGGTTATTGATATTTCTCTCGGCAGTCTTGATTCTAGCTTGTGCTTCTTTCAGCCCAACGTTTCTCATGATGTACTCTACATAGAAGTGAAATAAGCAGGGTGACAATATACAGCCTTGATGTACTCCTTTTCCTATTTGGAACCAGTCTGTTGTTCCATGTCCAGTTCTAACTGTTGCTTGCTGACCTGCATATAGGTTTCTCCAAGGCAGGTCCCATCTCTTTCAGAATTTTGCACAGGTTATTTGTGATCCACACAGTCAAAGGTTTTGGAATAGTCAATAAAGCAGAAGTAGATGCTTTTCTGGAACTCTCTTGCTTTTTTGATAATCTAGCGGATGTTGGCAATTTGATGACTGGTTCCTCTGCCTTTTCTAAAACTGGCTTGAATATCTGGAAATTCACGATTCATGTATTGCTGAAGCCTGGCTTGGAGAATTTTTAGCATTACTTTATTAACGTGTGAGATGAGTGCAATTGTGCAAATGTTTGAGCATTTTTTGACATTGCCTTTCTTTGGGATTGGAATGAAAACTGACCTTTTCCAGTCCTGTGGTCACTGTTGAGTTTTCCAAATTTTCTGACATATTGAGCACAGCAGTTTCACAGCATCATCTTTCAGAATTTGAAATAGCTCAACTGGAATTCCATCACCTCCACTAGCTGTGTTTGTAGTGATGCTTTCTAAGGCCCACTTGACTTCACATTCCAGGATGTCTGGTTCTAGGTGAATGATCATACCATCGTCATTATCTTGGTCATGAAGATTTTTTTTTTTTTTTAATATAAATATATTTATTTGAATTAAAGTTTAATTACTGTAAAATATAGTATTGGTTTTGCTATACAAAAACATGAATCCACCACAGGTATACTCGTGTTCCCCATACCATATCCCCTTCCCTCCTACCTCCCTGTACCATCCCTCTGGGTCATCCCTGTGCACCAGTATCCTGCAGCCAGTCCCAAGCAACCAGGATCCTGCATCAAACTTGGACTGGTGATTTGTTTCATATATGATATTGTATATGTTTCAATGTCATTCTCCCAAATCATCCCACCCTCTCCCTCTTCCACAGAGTCCAAGACCATTCTGTACATCTCTGTTTCTTTTGCTGTCTCGCATACAGGGTTATCATTACCATCTTTCTACATTCCATATATATGCATTAGTATACTGTATTGGTGTTTTACTTTCTGGCTTACTTCACTCTGTATAATAGGCTCCAGTCCCATCCACTTCATTAGAACTGATTCAAATGTATTATTTTTAATGGCTGAGTAATATTTCTTTGTGTATATGTACTACAGCTTTCTTATCCATTTGTCTGCTGATGGACATCTAGGTTGCTTCCATGTCCTGGCTATTAGAAACAGTGCTGCAATGAACATTTGGGTACACATGTCTCTTTCAATTCTGGTTTCCTCAGTGTGTATGCCCAGCAGTAGAACTTTCATATGGAAATTCTATTTCCAGTTTTTTTTTTTTAAGGAATCTCCACACTGTTCTCCTTAGTGGCTGTACTAGTTTTGATTCCCATCAACAGTGTAGAGGGTTCCCTTTTCTCCACACCCTGTCCAGCATGTATTGCTTGTAGACTTTTGGATCACAGCCATTTTGACTGACATGAAATGGTACCTCATTGTGGTTTTGATTTGCATTTCTCTGATAAATGGGGAAACAGTGGAAACAGTGTCAGACTTTATTTTTCTGGGCTCCAAAATCACTGCAGATGGTAACTGCAGCCATGAAATTAAAATATGCTTACTCCTTGGAAGAAAAGTTATGACCAACCTAGATAGCATATTCAAAAGCAGAGACATTACTTTGCCAACAAAGGTTCGTCTAGTCAAGGCTTCGGTTTTTCCTGTGGTCATGTATGGATGTGAGAGTTGGACTGTGAAGAAGGCTGAGCACTGAAGAATTTATCCTTTTGAACTGTGGTGTTGGAGAAGACTCTTGAGAGTCCCTTGGATTGCAAGGAGATCCAACCAGTCCATTCTGAAGGAGATCAGCCCTGGTATTACTTTGGAAGGAATGATGCCAAAGCTGAAACTCCTGTACTTTGGCCATCTCATGCAAAGAGTTGACTCATTGGAAGACTCTGATGCTGGGAGGGATTGGAGGCAGGAGGAGAAGGGGACGACAGAGGATGAGATGGCTGGATGGCATCATTGACTCGATGGACATGAGTCTGAGTGAATTCCAGGAGTTGGTGATGGACAGAGAGGCCTGGTGTGCTGCGATTCATGGTGTTGCAAAGAGTCAGACACAACTGAGCGACTGATCTGATCTGATAAAGAGTGATGTTGAGCATCTTTTCATGTGTTTGTTAGCCATCTGTATGTCTTCTTTGGAGAAATGTCTATTTAGTTCTTTGGCCCATTTTTTGATTGAGTTGTTTATTTTTCTGGAATTGCAAGGCAGGTGTTGCTTGTATATTTTTGAGATTAGTTGTTTGTCAGTTGCTTCATTTGCTTTTATTTTCTTCCATTCTGAAGGCTGTCTTTTCACCTTGTTTATAGTTTCCTTTGTTATGCAGAAGCTTTTTTTGTACAGTTCTTCTGTGTATTCCTGCCACCTCTTCTTAATATCTACTGCTTCTGTTAGTCCTTTATCGAGCCTATCTTTGCATGAAATGTTCCCTGGGTATCTCTAATTTTCTTGAAGAGATCTCTAGTTTTTGCCATTCTGTTGTTTTAGTCTAATTCTTTGCATTGATCTCTGAGGAAGTCTTTCTTATCTTTTCTTGCTATTCTTTGGAACTCTGCATTCAGATGCTTATAGCTTTCCTTTTCTCCTTTGCTTTTCACTTCTCTTCTTTTCATAGCTATTTGTAAGGCCTCCTCAGGCAGGCGTTTTGCTTTTTTGCATTTCTTTTCCATGGGAATGGTCATGATCCCTGTCTCCTGTAGAATGTCACGAACCTCTGTCCATAATTCATCAGGCACTCTATCTATCAGATCTAGTCCCTTAAATCTATTTTTCACATCCACTGTATAATCATAAATACTTTGATGTAGGTCATACCCGAATGACCTAGTGGTTTTCTCTACTTCCTTCAATTTAAGTCTGAATTTGGCAATAAGCAGTTCATGAACTGAGCCACAGTCAGCACCTGGTCTTGTTTTTGTTGACTGTATAGAGCTTCTCCATCTTTGGCTACAAAGAAAATAATCAATCTGCTTTCAATGTTGACCATCTGGTGATGTCCATGTGTAGAGCCATCTCTTGTGTTGTTGGAAGAGGGTGTTTGCTGTGACCAGTACATTTTCTTGGCAAAACTCTATTAGTCTTTGCCCTGCTTCATTCTGTATTCCAAAGCCAAATTTGCCTGTTACTCCAGGTGTTTCTTGACTTCATACTTTCGCATTCCAGTCCCCTATAATGAAAAGAGCATCTTTTTAGGTGTTAGTTCTAAAATGTCTCGTAGGTCTTCATAGTACCTTTCAACTTAAGCTTCTTCAGCGTTACTGGTTGGGGCATAGACTTGGATTACTGTGATATTGAATGGTTTGCCTTGGAAACGAACAAAGATCATTCTGTCGTTTTTGAGATTGCATCCAAGTACTGCATTTTTTACTCTTTTGTTGACCATGATAGCTATTCCATTTCTTCGAAGGGATTCCTGCTCGCAGTAGTAGATATTATGGTCATTTGAGTTAAATTCACCCATTCCAGTCCATTTTAGTTCACTGATTCCTAGAATGTTGACATTCACTCTTGCCATCTCCTGTTTGACCACTTCCAGTTTGCCTTGATTCATGGGCCTGACATTCCAGGTTTCTATGCAATATTGCTCTTTACAACATCGAACCTTGCTTCTATCACCAGTCACATCTGCAACTGGGTATTGTTTTTGCTTTGGCTCCATCCCTTCATTGTTTCTGGAGTTACTAATCCACTAATCTCCAGTAGCATATTGGGCCCCTACTGACCTGAGGAGTTCCTCTTTCAGTATCCTATCATTTTGCCTTTTCATACTGTTCATGGGGTTCTCAAGGCAAGAATACTGAAGGGGTTTGCCATTACTTTCTCCAGTGGACCACATTCTGTCAAACCTCTCCAATCATTACCCGCCTGTCTTGGGCGGCCCCATGGGCATGGCACAGAGTGCGGGTGGCTTTGACAGCACACAGAGTGCAGGCGGCTGCGCTGGTGCACAGAGCACGGCCAAGTGGGGCTACCCAACGTCCGAGGTCACGAGCAGCATCCGGGAGGAAGCCACGCCTGAGAGGCAGCATCCAAGAGGAGTTACCCCACGTCCCAGGTCAGGCGCAGTGGCTGAGTGTGCCAGGCTGCGAAGGCGCAAGGATGGCTGAGAGGAGCTACTCCACGTCTGAGGTTAGGGGCGGCGGCAGGGAGGAGGTACCCCACGTCCAAGGTCATGGGAGGCGGCCGAAAATGCAAGGCTGTGACAGCTCAGGAGCATCCCAGAGGAGCTACCCTGTGTCAGAGATCAGGGGCAGTGGCCGAAAGTGCAAGGCTAGGACAGTGCAGAAGCTGCCAAGAGGAGGTACCTCACGCCCGAGGCCTGGGGTGGTGGTTGAGATAAATAACCCCACGCCCAAGGATCGGTGGCTGCACCGGCTCAGGAGGGCCCAGAGGAGCTATTCCACGTTCAACGTCAGGAAGGTGGCATGAGGAGATACCCCTCGTCCAAGGTAAGGAGCCGCAGCTGTACTTTGCTGGAGCAGCCGTGAAGAGATACTACATGACCAAGGTAAGAGAAACCCAAGTAAGATGGTAGGTGTTGCAAAAGGGCATCAGAGGGCAGACACACTGAAACCATAATCACATAAGACTGAAGGCTACATATTCACCTTAATTATAGTTTCCTTCATTGTACAAAAGCTATAGAGCTTCATTAGGTTCCTTTTTAAACTTTTTTTGTTTTTATTTCCTTTATTCTAGCAATGGGTCATAGAGGATCTTGCTGTGTCTTATTTTAGGGTGGTTATACCTATGTTTTACTCTAAGGGTTTTATATTTTCTGGTCTTACATTTACATCTGTAATCCATTTTGAGTTTATTTTTGAACATGATGTTAGATAGTGTTCTAGTTTCTACACATAGCTGTCCAGTTTTCCCAGTAACACTTTTTGAAGAAAATATCTTTTGCTGTTGCATATTTTTGCCTCCATTGTCAAAGATAATGGGTGTATGAATTTATCTTGGACTTTATAATTTGTTACATTGGTCTATATTTCTATGTTTGTGCAAGTTTCATACTCTCTTAGTATCTTTGTGGTGTAGTCTGAAGTCAGAAAGTTTGACTCTTCTAGTTCCATTCTTCTTTCTCAAAATTGCTTTGGCTCTTCAAGGTCTTATGTGTTTCCATGCACATTGTAAAATAATTTGTTCTAGTTTTAAAAATATTGTTGGTAGTTTGAGAGGTATTGTATTGAATCTATTGATGGTTTTGGGTGGTATATTCATTTTAAATGTATCAATTCATCCAATCCAAGAACATGATATGTTTCTCCATCTATATGTTTTTTGCTTTCTTTCATCAGTGCTTATTTTTTATCTCTCTGGGAAAGAAAAAGTTGCTCAGTCCTGTCTGACTCTTTGCAATCCCATGGACCACACCGTGTATGGAATTTGCAATTCTCCAGGCCAGAATACTGGCATGAGTAGCCTTTCCCTTATCCCAAGGATCTTCCCAACCCAGGGATCAAACACAGGTCTCACACATTGCGGGAGGGTTCTTTACCAGCTGGCCCACAAGGGAAGCCCAAGAATACAATAGTGGGTAGCCTATTCCTTCTTCAGGGGGTCTTCCTGACCTGGGAATCAAACAGGAGTCTCCTGCATTGCAGGCAGCTTGTTTACCAATTGAGCTATCAGGGAAGCCCTTTGTCTCTTTATACAAATTTATTTCTAGTTATTTTATTCCTTTCATGGGTGAACAGGATTATTCCTTAATTTCTCTTTCTGAATTTTCATTGTTAGTGTATAGGAATATAAGGGTTTCTGTGTGTTAATTTTATACGCTGCACATTTATTCTATTCATTGATTAACTCCAGTAATTTTCTGGTGGCATCTCTTGGGTTTTCTTTGTAAAGGATAATATCATGTACAAATAGAGAGAGTTTTACCTCTTCTTTTCCAATGAGGATTCGTTTTCTATCTTTTTCTTCTTTGGAAGGTGTGACTAGAATTCCCAAAACCAGTAGTGATGAGTATGGGCACCCTAGTCTTAATGCTGATTTTGAAGGAAATATTTTAAGTTTTTCATTATTAACAATGATGTTTGCAGTGGTTTTGTCATATTTGGCTTTCATTATGTTGAGGTATGTTTCATCTATGACTACTTTGGCAGAATTTTATTTTTTCATAAAAAAAAAAAAAACTTTGAATTTTATTGAAGTCAAATTTGAATTTGGTGCTGTTTCCCTCCAAATTATTTGTGTTTCCTCTATTTTTTTTCTTCTGTAGTTGATATCTGATCTAAAAACATTGTTCTCAGAAAATACACTTCAAAATATTACAATTTCTTGAAGTTTACCAAGGTTAGATGTGATCTTGAATGTTATCTGTCCTAAGATAATGTTCCATTTGCATTTGAAAATAAGAATAAAAAGGTGAAATTTGTTCCTTTGGGGTGGGATACCCTGTAGATATCAATTAGGTCAAACTGGTCTAATGTATCATCTAAAACTTGAGTTTTCCTTATTGATTTTCTGTCTGGATGATCTGTCCATGTTATGAGTGGAGTATTAAAATCACCCAATATTATTGGTTAGTGTCTATTTTTGCTGTAATAGTTGTTGGCACTTGAATCTTATATTGAGGTGCTCCTACATTGGGTGCATACAGCTTCTTCTTGGATTGATACCTTGATTATTGGGTAATGCAAACTTCTTTGTATCCTATAATGGTATTTAATTAAAGTCCATTTACCTGATATGAGTATTGCTCCTCCCACTTTCTTTTCCTCTCCATTTTCACAAAATAACTTTTTCCTGGCCATCAGGAAAAAAAGTATTTTGAGAAGTATGATCTTGTTACCATTTACTATATATTTTTGTGGCTTTGTTTTTGTAAAGCTTTTCTGTTTCCTAGATAGCATATTCAAAAGCAGAGACATTACTTTGCCAACAAAGGTTCGTCTAGTCAAGGCTATGGTTTTTCCTATGGTCATGTATGGATATGAGAGTTGGACTGTGAAGAAGGCTGAGGGCAGAAGAATTGATGCTTTTGAACTGTGGTGTTGAAGAAGACTCTTGAGAGTCCCTTGGACTGCAAGGAGATCCAACCGGTCCATTCTGAAGGAGATCAGCCCTGGAATTTCTTTGGAAGGAATTATGCTAAAGCTGAAACTCCTGTACTTTGGCCGCCTCATACGAAGCGTTGACTCATTGGAAAAGACTCTGATGTTGGGAGGGATTGAGGGCAAGAGGAGAAGGGGACGACAGAGGATGAGATGGTTGGGTGGCATCACTGACTCGATGGACGTGAGTCTGAGTGAACTCCGGGAGTTGGTGATGGACAGGGAGGACTGGCGTGCTACAATTCATGGGGTCTCAAAGAGTCAAACACGACTGAGCGACTGATCTGATCTGATCTGATCTAGAGAAGATCCATCAGCATTTCCTGAAGTGCTGGTTTGGTGGTTCTGAATTCTAATTGCTTTTGTTTGTCTGTAAAGTTTTTTATTTCTCTTTTGAATTAGAATGCTATCCTTGTTGAATAGAGTAGTATTGGCTGTAGGTTTTCATCTTTCATCACTTAAATATATCCTGCCATTCCCTTCTAAGCTGAAGAGTTGCTATGGTAAGATCAGCTGTTATCCTTATGGGGATTCCCTTCTATGTTATTTGATGTTATTCCTTTGTTGCCTTTATATTTGTTCATTTGTATATTTGTTTGTTTTTATTTGGATTAATGCATGTTTTGACATGTTTTGTCTTGGATTTATCCCTATGGGACACTCTGGGATTTTTCATCTTAGATGTCTATTCCCTTTCCCATTTCAGGGAAATTTTTAACTATTTTCTCCTCAAATATTTTCTCATGCCCTTTCCTTTTGTCTTATTTCTTCAGGAAACCTATGATTTAAATGTGGGGAATTCAACATTTTCACAGAGGTCTCTGAGGCTGTCTTCACTTCTCTTTTTTTTTTTTTTTTCCTGCTTTGCTTCATTTATTTCCAACCTTCTATCTTCCAGCTCACTTAGTCTTTCTTCTGCTTCAGTTACTCTACTGTTTCTGTTGTACAGAGTGATTTCTATCTAGGTTATTGCATTGTTCATTATTGATTGACTACTCATTATTTCTTCTAGGTCCTTTTAAAACACACCTTTCATCTTCTCAATCCATGTCAAAAGTCTATTTATCTGTAGCTCCATTTGTTTCCAAGACTTTGACTATTATTATGCTGAATTGTTTTTCCTGAAGACTTCTTACCTCCTCCTCTTTCATTGGTTTGTTGATTTTTATTGTGTTCCTTCACCTGCTGGATATGCCTCTGCCTTTTCATGTTGTTTAGATGGCTGTCTTTGGTGTCTGATTTCTGCAAACTGGAGGGTCATCATTGCTATTAATTGGGTAGTCTCCTCCCAATGAATGTGTTGTGACTAGTGGCTTGTGAATGTTTTCCGGTTGAGGGAACATTTTTTTTTTTTTTTGGTTTGCTGTTCTAGAAGATGGCTGTGGATCTCATTTTCTCTGAGAGGTTATGCTGTGTCCATTGGAGAATTAGGGGGCTCTATTATGGCTTTAATTCCAGGTGAGCTATTTCAAATCCTAGAAGATGATGCTATGGGAGTGATGCACTCAACATGCCAGAAAATTTGAAAATTTCAGCAGTGGCTCGGCTGGAAATGGTCAGTTTTCATTCCAATCTCAAAGAAAGACAATGCCAAAGAATGTTCAAACTACCAAGCACTTGCACTCATCTCACATGCTAGCAAAGTAATGTTCAATTATTTGAACATTCTCCAAGCCAGGCTTCAGCAATACATCAAGTGTTAACTTCCAGATGTTCAAGCTTGTTTTAGAAAATACAGAGGAACCAGAGATCAAATTCCCAACATCTGCTGGATCTTTGAAAAAGCAAGCAAGTTCCAGAAAAACATTTACTTCTGCAAAAGCCTTTGACTGTGTTCATCAAAATAAACTGTGGAAAATTATGAAAGAGATGGGAATACCAGGCCACCGGACCTGCCTCTTGAGAAGCCTGTATGTAGGTCAGGAAGCAACAGTTAGAACTGGACATGGAATAACAGACTGGTTCCAAATAGGAAAAAGAGTACCTCAAGGCTATATATTGTCACAC
>NW_027219351.1:0-4058 GCF_027580195.1 Bos mutus
ACAGTCAAGCAGAAGACAGGGAGGTTCGTCCGGGGGCATGGGGATTATCAAACGAAAGGCAGGGTGGTGAGGGGGTCGTTCGATTATCAAGCGATGACGGCGCTTCCCCGGGTAGCTTTGGATTATCAAGCAATGAAAAAAAGGGGGGCCGGGCTCGGGTTCGTTATCCAAAAAAGAAGGGGGTGCCCGGGTCGCCATTATCAACAGAACGGCAAGTTTGGG
This sequence comes from Bos mutus, assembly GCF_027580195.1. Classification (NCBI taxonomy): domain Eukaryota; kingdom Metazoa; phylum Chordata; class Mammalia; order Artiodactyla; family Bovidae; genus Bos; species Bos mutus. Next base: position 223 of record NW_027219351.1, read on the forward strand.
TGGGTTATTATCCGAAAGGGACAGAGGGGCGGCCCGTTAAAAATTTAAACGGATGACAGGGAGGTTGGGGGTGCCTTATCAAGCGGGCACGGTTCGTTCGGGGGCGTTTCGGCAATGAGCAGGGGGGGTTCCCACGGGGGAGCTCCGTTATCAAGCCGGCGGCGGTGGGGCCCGGCTCGCGGGGTTATCAAACGGGTGACCGCGGGCGCGCGCTCAGTTGGCGTCAACGTGGCAAACAGGTTCCGGGGCCTGGGTTATCAAAAGGGGGACGGAAAGGTCTCAGCTGGCGTATATCAAGCGAATGAGCGGGCGAGGCGGGCAACCGGCGCGGCTCAGCTGTCGATTTTCAAGCAGGTGAGCGAGCGGGGTGTCCAGCGGTTCAGTTTTGATTATCAAGCAGATGAACGAGCAGGTATTGAGAATCAGCTGGCGATTATCAAAGAATATCGGGCGGAAGGTGTGCGTGGCGGCTCGGCTGTGCGATTATCAGAAGTAGATGAGCGGCAGATATTAAGTGGCTCAGCGATTATCAAAAAATGAGCAAGCAGGTGTCGCAGCGGCTCGGCTGCCGATTATCAAGCAGATGGAGCCGGCAGGTGTCTCGGCGGCTCAGCTGTCGATTATCAAGCAGATCTCAGCTGGCGTATATCAAGCAGATGAGCAGGCAGGTGTCGCGGTGGCTCATCTGGCGATTATCAAGCAGATGAGCAGGCAGGTGTCCGTCTCGGCTCAGCTGGCGATTATCAAGCAGATGAACAGGCAGGTGTCGCGCGGCTCAGCTGGCGATTATCAAGCAGATGAAGCAGGCAGGTGTCGAAGCAGGCGGCTCGGCAACTCAGTCGATTATCAAGCAGATGAGCAGGCAGGTGTCAATTGGCAGCTCAGCTGGCGATTATCAAGCAGATGAGCAGGCAGTGTCGCCGCGGCTCAGCTGGCGATTATCAGACAGATGAGCAGGCAGGTGTCATGCGGCTCAGCTGGCGATTATCAAGCAGATGAGCAGGCAGGTGTCGCGCGGCTCAGCTGGCGATTATCAAGCAGATGAGCAGGCAGGTGTCGCGGCTCAGCTGGCGATTATCAAGCAGATGAGCAGGCAGGTGTCGCGGGGCTCAGCTGGCGATTATCAAGCAGATGAGCAGGCAGGTGTCTCGTGGCTCAGCTGGCGAATATCAGGCAGATGAGCAGGCTGGTGTCGCGGCTCAGCTGGCGAGTATCAGGCAGATGAGCAGGCGGGTGTCGCAGCGGCTCAGCTGGCGTTATCAAGCAGATGAGCAGGCGGGTGTCGCGCGGCTCAGCTGGCGATTATCAAGCAGCAGATGAGCAGGCTGGTGTCGCGCGGCTCAGCTGGCGATTATCAAGCAGATGAGCAGGCTGGTGTCGCGCGGCTCCGCTGGCGATTATCAAGCAGATGAGCAGGCAGGTGTCGCGGCTCAGCTGGCGATTATCAAGCAGATGAGCAGGCAGGTGTCGTGCGGCTCAGCTGGCGATTATCAAGCGAATGAGCAGGCAGGTGTCGTCGCGTGGCTCAGCTGGCGATTATCAAGCAGATGAGCAGGCAGGTGGCTCAGCTGGCGATTATCGGCTCAGCTGGCGATTATCAAGCAGATGGCGGTTATCAAGCAGAGTAGCAGGCAGATGAGCTGCAGCTCAGCTGGCGATTATCAAGCAGATGAGCAGGCAGGTGTCTCGCGGCTCAGCTGGCGATTATCAAGCAGATGAGCAGGCAGGTGTCGCGCGGCTCAGTTGGCGATTATCAAGCAGATGAGCAGGCAGGTGTCCTTGCGGGTGGCTCAGTTGGCGATTATCAAGCAGATGAACAGGCAGGTGTCGCGCGGCTCAGCTGGCGATTATCAAGCAGATGAGCAGGCAGGTGTCGCGCGGCTCAGCTGGCGATTATCAAGCAGATGAGCAGGCAGGGTGTCGCGCGGCTCAGCTGGCGATTATCAAGCAGATGAGCAGGCAGGTGTCGCGCGGCTCAGCTGGCGATTATCAAGCAGATGAGCAGGCAGGTGTCGCGCGGCTCAGCTGGCGATTATCAAGCAGATGAGCAGGCAGGTGTCGCGCAGCTCAGCTGGCGATTATCAAGCAGATGAGCAGGGCAGGTGTCTCAGCGGCTCAGCTGGCGATTATCAAGCAGATGAGCAGGCAGGTGTCCACGCGGCTCAGCTGGCGATTATCAAACAGATGAGCAGGCAGGTGTCGCGCGGCTCAGCTGGGCGATTATCAAGCAGATGAGCAGGCAGGTGTCGCGGGGCTCAGCTGGCGATTATCAAGCAGATGAGCAGGCAGGTGTCCGCGCGGCTCAGCTGGCGATTATCAAGCAGATGAGCAGGCAGGTGTCGCGGCGGCTCAGCTGGCGATTATCAAGCAGATGAGCAGGCAGGTATCGCGCGGCTCAGCTGGCGATTATCAAGCAGATGAGCAGGCAGGTGTCGCCGCGGCTCAGCTGGCGATTATCAAGCAGATGAGCAGGCAGGTGTCCGGGTGGCTCAGCTGGCGATTATCAAGCAGATGAGCAGGCAGGTGTCGCGCGGCTCAGCTGGCGATTATCAAGCAGATGAGCAGGCAGGTGTCGTGGCTCAGCTGGCGATTATCAAGCAGATGAGCAGGCAGGTGTCGCGCGGCTCAGCTGGCGATTATCAAGCAGATGAGCAGGCAGGTGTCGCGCGGCTCAGCTGGCGATTATCAAGCAGATGAGCAGGCAGGTGTCACCCGGCTCAGCTGGCGATTATCAAGCAGATGAGCAGGCAGGTGTCGCTTGGGGCTCAGCTGGCGATTATCAAGCAGATGAGCAGGCAGGTGTCGCGGCGGCTCAGCTGGCGATTATCAAGCAGATGAGCAGGCAGGTGTCACCGCGGCTCAGCTGGCGATTATCAAGCAGATGAGCAGGCAGGTGTCGGCGGCTCAGCTGGCGATTATCAAGCAGATGAGCAGGCAGGTGTCGCGTGGCTCAGCTGGCGATTATCAAGCAGATGAGCATGCAGGTGTCGTGCGGCTCAGCTGGCGATTATCAAGCAGATGAGCAGGCAGGTGTCGCGCGGCTCAGCTGTCGATTATCAAGCAGATGAGCAGGCAGGTGTGTCGCGGCTCAGCTGGCGATTATCAAGCAGATGAGCAGGCTGGCGGTATCAAGCGGCTCAGCTGGCGATTATCAAGCAGATCAGCAGGCAGGTGTCCGCAGGTGGCTCAGCGGCTGGCGATTATCAAGCAGATGAGCGGCAGGTGTCGCGGCGGCTCAGCTATCGATTATCAAGCAGATGAGCAGGCAGGTGTCTCGTGGCGGCTCAGCTGGCGATTATCAAGCAGATGAGCAGGCGGGTGTCAGGCGGCTCGCGGGGCTCGGCCCGATTATCAAGCAGATGAGCAGGCGGGTGTCGTGGCGGCTCGCTGGCGATTATCAAGCAGATGAGCAGGCAGGTGTCGCGCGGCTCAGCTGGCGATTATCAAAGCAGATGAGCAGGCAGGTATCGCGTGGCTCAGCTGGCGATTATCAAAAATGAGCAGGCAGGTGTCAGCGGCTCAGCTTTAGCGATTATCAAGCAGATGAGCAGGCAGGTGTCCGGCGGCTCAGCTGGCGATTATCAAGCGAATGAGCAGGCAGGTATCCGGCGGCTCAGCTGGCGATTATCAAGCAGATGAGCAGGCGGGTGTCGCGCGGCTCAGCTGGCGATTATCAAGCAGATGAGCAGGCAGGTGTGCCGCGGCTCAGCTGGCGATTATCAAGCAGATGAGCAGGCAGGTATCGGCGGCTCAGCTGGCGATTATCAAGCAGATGAGCAGGCAGGTCCGCAGCGGCTCAGCTGGCGATTATCAAGCAGATGAGCAGGCAGGTGTCC
>NW_027219352.1:0-13086 GCF_027580195.1 Bos mutus
TGTCATCTGCTTGACAATTGCCAGCTGTGCTGCGTAATTCCTGCCTGCTCAGCTGCTTGATTATTGCCAGCTGAGCAGCATGATTCCTCACAGCTGAGTTCCATGATTATTGCCTGCTGACTGTTTGATTCCTGCCTACTCAGCTCTTTGTTTATTGCCTCCAGAGGCACATGATCAGTGTATGATAGCAAACATGATCAGCGCATGATCAGTCACATGATCAGCGCCATTAAGTCACGTGGTCACTACATGATAGTCATGTGATCAGTCCATGCTCAGTCACGGTATCAGTGCATGATCAGCCACGGGATCAGTGCATGATAGCCACGTGATGATTGCATGATAGCCACGTGATCAGTGCATGATCAGCTAGGTGATCAGTGCATGATAGCTACGTGATCAGTTGATGATTAGTCACGTGATCAGTGCATGATCAGTCTCGTGATCAGTGTATGATCAACCACGTGATCAGTGCATGATAGCCACGTGATCAGTGTGCATGATCCAGTCGATGTCACGTGATGATCACGTGCATGATCACGTGTAGTGCATGACGTGATCAGTGCATGATCAGCCACGTGATGAGTGCATGATCAGTCACGTGATCAGTGCATGATCAGCCACGTGATCAGTGCATGATCAGTCACGTGATCAGTGCATGATCAGTCACGTGATCAGTGCATGATGTATGATCAGCCACGTGATCAGTGCAGTCAGCCGCATGAGTGCAGTCACGTGATCAGTGCATGATCAGTCACGTGATCAGTGTATGATCATCCACGTGATCAGTGCATGGGCAGTCATGTGATCAGTGCATGATATCACGTGATCAGTGCATGATCAGTCACGTGATCAGTGCATGATCAGCCACGTGATCAGTGCATGATCAGCCAGGTGATCAGATCAGTCACGTGATCAGTGCATGATCAGTCACGTGATCAGTGCATGATCAGTGATGCGTCATCAGTGCATGATGAGTCACGTGATCAGTGCATGATTGAGTCGCGTGATCAGTGCATGATCAGCCACGTGATCAGTGCATGATCGTGTTCAGTGTGATCAGTCACGTGATCAGTGATCATGATCAGTCACGTGATCAGTGATCACGTGATCTGTGCATGATCAGTCACGTGACCAGTACCAGTACATGGTCAGTGCTACGTGATCACGTGCATGACCAGCCACGTGAGCAGTGCATGATCAGTCACGTGACGTGATATGTGCATGATGATCATGTTCACGTGAGCAGTGCATGATCAGCCACGTGATCAGTGCATGATCAGTGCATGATCAGCCACGTGAGCAGTGCATGATCAGCCACGTGAGCAGTGCATGATCAGACACGTGATCAGGGCCTGCTGAGCGTGATCAGGGCCTGTGATTACTGTCTGCTCATCTGCTTGACAATTGCCAGCGGTGCTGCACGATTCCTGCCTGTCATCTGCTTGACAATTGCCAGCTGTGCTGCGTAATTCCTGCCTGCTCAGCTGCTTGATTATTGCCAGCTGAGCAGCATGATTCCTCACAGCTGAGTTCCATGATTATTGCCTGCTGACTGTTTGATTCCTGCCTACTCAGCTCTTTGTTTATTGCCTCCAGAGGCACATGATCAGTGTATGATAGCAAACATGATCAGCGCATGATCAGTCACATGATCAGCGCCATTAAGTCACGTGGTCACTACATGATAGTCATGTGATCAGTCCATGCTCAGTCACGGTATCAGTGCATGATCAGCCACGGGATCAGTGCATGATAGCCACGTGATGATTGCATGATAGCCACGTGATCAGTGCATGATCAGCTAGGTGATCAGTGCACGATAGCTACGTGATCAGTTGATGATTAGTCACGTGATCTGTGCATGACCAGGCAGGTGATCAGTGTATGATCAGCCACGTGAACAGTGCATGATAGCCACGTGATCAGTGCATGATCATCACCGTCATCGTGATGAGTCACGTGATCAGTGCATGATGATCGTGTCACGTGACTGGTACATGGTCAGCTACATGATCATTGCATGATCAGCCACGTGAGTCAGTGCACGTGATCAGTGCATGAGCCACGTGATCAGTGCATGATCAGTCACGTGATCAGTGTATGATCAGGCAAGTAATCAGTGCATGATAGCCAACTGATCAGTGCATGATCAGTCACGTGATCACTGCATGATCTGTCACATGATCAGTGTATGATCATCCACGTGATCAGTGCATGGGCAGTCATGTGATCAGTGCATGATATCGCGTGATCGTGATCAGTGCATGATCAGTCTCGTGATCAGTGTATGATCAACCACGTGATCAGTGCACGATAGCCAGGTAGTGAGTGCATGATAGCCAGATGATCAGTGCATTATCAGTCACGTGATCAGTGTATGATCAGGCACGTGATGAGTCATGGCAAGTAATCAGTGCATGATAGCACGCGTGATCAGTGCATGATCAGTCACGTGATCAGTGCATGATCAGTCACGTGATCAGTGCATGATCAGTCACGTGATCAGTGCATGATCAGCCGCGTGATCAGTGAAGGATCACGTGATCACGTGATCAGTGCATGATCAGTCACGTGACCAGTACATGGTTGCTCCGTAATCATTGCATGATCAGCCACGTGAGCAGTGCATGATAGCCACGTGATCAGTGTGCATGGTCAGTGCATGATGTCGTGATCAGTACATGATCAGTCACGTGAACAGTGCATGATCATTTACGTGTGATCTGTGCATGATGAGTCACGTGACCAGTACATGGTAGCTACGTGATCATTGCATGACCAGCCAGGTGAGCAGTGCATGATGCGTGCCACGTGATATGTGCATGATCAGTTACGTGAGCAGTGTATGATCAGCCACGTGATCAGTGCATGATCAATCACACGTGAGCAGTGTATGATCAGCCACGTGTGATGCAGTGCATGATCAGACACGTGATCAGGGCCTGCTGAGCTGCGTGATTACTGTCTGCTCATCTGCTTGACAATTGCCAGCGGTGCTGCACGATTCCTGCCTGTCATCTGCTTGACAATTGCCAGCTGTGCTGCGTAATTCCTGCCTGCTCAGCTGCTTGATTATTGCCAGCTGAGCAGCATGATTCCTCACAGCTGAGTTCCATGATTATTGCCTGCTGACTGTTTGATTCCTGCCTACTCAGCTCTTTGTTTATTGCCTCCAGAGGCACATGATCAGTGTATGATAGCAAAAACATGATCAGCGCATGATCAGTCACATGATCAGCGCCATTAAGTCACGTGGTCACTACATGATAGTCATGTGATCAGTCCATGCTCAGTCACGGTATCAGTGCATGATCAGCCACGGGATCAGTGCATGATAGCCACGTGATGATTGCATGATAGCCACGTGATCAGTGCATGATCAGCTAGGTGATCAGTGCATGATAGCTACGTGATCAGTTGATGATTAGTCACGTGATGTGTGCATGACCAGGCAGGTGATCAGTGTATGATCAGCCACGTGATCAGTGCATGATGCAGCCACGTGATCAGTGCATCCAGACGTGATCAGTGATCCGTCACCTGATGGGTGGATGATCAGTCACGTGATCTGGTGATCAGTCATGATCAGTGCATGATCGCCACGTGATCAGTGTGATCATGAGCCACGTGATCAGTGCATGATCAGCCACGTGATCAGTGCATGATCAGTCACGTGATCAGTGCATGATGATCAGCTGCGTGATCAGTGCATGATCAATCAGTGATCAGTGCATGATAGCCAACGTGATCAGTGCATGATTCAGTCACGTGATCAGTGCATGATCTGTCACATGATCAGTGTATGATCATCCACGTGATCAGTGCATGGGCAGTCATGTGATCAGTGCATGATGATCATGATCAGTGTGATCAGTCACGTGATCAGTGCATCAGTCACGTGATCAGTGCATGATGATCACGTGATCAGTGTGATCAGTGATCAGTGCATGATCAGTCAGCGTGATCAGTGCATGATAGCCAGTGATCAGTGCATGATCAGCCAGATGATCAGTGCATTATCAGTCACGTGATCAGTGTGATGATCAGGCACGTGATCAGTGCATGATAGCCACGTGATCAGTGCATGATCAGTCACGTGATCAGTGCATGATCAGTCACGTGATCAGTGCATGATGAGCCACGTGATCAGTGAATGATCATTCACGTGATCAGTGCATGATCAGTCACGTGATCAGTACATGGTTGCCACGTGATCATTGCATGATCAGCCACGTGATCAGCCACGTGCAGTGCATGATAGCCACGTGATCAGTGCATGGTCAGTCACGTGATCAGTACATGATCAGTCACGTGAACAGTGCATGATCATTTACGTGATCTGTGCATGATGAGTCACGTGATCAGTACATGGTAGCTACGTGATCATTGCATGACCAGCCATGTGAGCCACGTGCAGTGCATGATAGCCACGTGATATGTGCATGATCAGTGCACGTGAGCAGAGTGCATGATCAGCCACGTGATCAGTGCATGATCAGTGCATGATCGTGAGCAGTGTGCATGATCAGCCACGTGAGCAGTGCATGATCAGCCGTGACGTGACGTGATCAGGGCCTGCTGAGCTGCGTGATTACTGTCTGCTCATCTGCTTGACAATTGCCAGCGGTGCTGCACGATTCCTGCCTGTCATCTGCTTGACAATTGCCAGCTGTGCTGCGTAATTCCTGCCTGCTCAGCTGCTTGATTATTGCCAGCTGAGCAGCATGATTCCTCACAGCTGAGTTCCATGATTATTGCCTGCTGACTGTTTGATTCCTGCCTACTCAGCTCTTTGTTTATTGCCTCCAGAGGCACGTGATCAGTGATGATAGCAAACACATGATGATCAGCGCCTGTATGATCAGCGCGTGATCAGTCACATGATCAGTGCATGATCAGTCATGATCACATGATGCGCAGTCACGTGTCAGTCGTGGTCAGTGCATGATCATCGTGATCAGTGTGATCAGTCACGTGATCAGTGCATGATCAGCCACGTGATCAGTGCATGATCAGCCACGTGATCAGTGCATGATCAGCCACGTGATCAGTGCATGATCAGTCACGTGATCAGTGCATGATCAGTCACGTGATCAGTGCATGATCAGCCACGTGATCAGTGCATGATCAGCCACGTGATCAGTGCATGATCAGTCACGTGATCAGTGCATGATCAGTCACGTGATCAGTGTGATCATGATCATGATCAGCCACGTGATCAGTGCATGATCAGCCACGTGATCAGTGCATGATCAGTCACGTGATCAGTGCATGATCAGTCACGTGATCAGTGCATGATCAGTCACGTGATCAGTGCATGATCAGTCACGTGATCAGTGCATGATCCACGTGCATGATGATCAGTCACGTGATCAGTGCATGATCAGTGATCGTGATCAGTGCGTGATCAGTGCATGATCAGAACGTGTGATCAGTGCATGATCAGTCATGTGATCAGTGCATGATCAGATCAGTGCGATCATGATCATCACGTGATCAGTGCATGATCAGTCACGTGATCAGTGCATGATCATCACGTGATCAGTGCATGATCAGCCACGTGATCAGTGCATGATCAGTCACGTGATCAGTGCATGATCAGTCACGTGATCAGTGCATGATCAGTCCACGTGATCAGTGCATGATCAGTCACGTGATCAGTGCATGATCAGTCACGTGATCAGTGCATGATCAGCCACGTGATCAGTGATGATCAGTGCGTGATCAGTGCATGATCAGATCACGTGATCATGATCATCAGTCACGTGATCAGTGCATGATCAGTCACGTGATCAGTGCATGATCATCCACGTGATCAGTGCATGAGTGCATGTGTGATCATGTGCATGATCAGTCACGTGATCAGTGCATGATCAGTCACGTGATCAGTGCATGATCAGTCGCGTGATCAGTGAATGATCAGTCACGTGATCAGTGCATGATCAGTCACGTGACCAGTACATGATCATGCAGTCACGTGATCATTGCATGATCAGCCACGTGAGCAGTGCATGATAGCCACGTGATCAGTGCATGGTCAGTCACGTGATCAGTCATGATCACATGATGATCAGTCACGTGAACAGTGCATGATCATTGTCACGTGATCTGTGCATGATGAGTCACGTGACCAGTACATGATCAGCTGATCGTGATCATTGCGTGACCAGCCAGGTGAGCAGTGCATGATGCATGATCAGCCACGTGATATGTGCATGATCAGCCACGTGAGCAGTGCATGATAGCCACGTGATATGTGCATGATCAGTTACGTGAGCAGTGTATGATCAGCCACGTGAGCAGTGCATGATCAGACACGTGATCAGGGCCTGCTGAGCTGCGTGATTACTGTCTGCTCATCTGCTTGACAATTGCCAGCGGTGCTGCACGATTCCTGCCTGTCATCTGCTTGACAATTGCCAGCTGTGCTGCGTAATTCCTGCCTGCTCAGCTGCTTGATTATTGCCAGCTGAGCAGCATGATTCCTCACAGCTGAGTTCCATGATTATTGCCTGCTGACTGTTTGATTCCTGCCTACTCAGCTCTTTGTTTATTGCCTCCAGAGGCACATGATCAGTGTATGATAGCAAACATGATCAGCGCATGATCAGTCACATGATCAGCGCCATTAAGTCACGTGGTCACTACATGATAGTCATGTGATCAGTCCATGCTCAGTCACGGTATCAGTGCATGATCAGCCACGGGATCAGTGCATGATAGCCACGTGATGATTGCATGATAGCCACGTGATCAGTGCATGATCAGCCAGGTGATCAGTGCATGATAGCTACGTGATCAGTTGATGATTAGTCACGTGATCTGTGCATGACCAGGCAGGTGATCAGTGTATGATCAGCCACGTGAACAGTGCATGATAGCCACGTGATCAGTGCATGATCCGTCACCTGATGGGTGGATGATCAGTCACGTGAGTGGTGATCAGTGATGATAGTCACGTGATCAGTACATGATCAGTGCATGATGATCAGTGCATGATCAGCCACGTGTAGTGCATGATCAGCCACGTGATCAGTGCATGATCAGTCACGTGTGATCAGTATGATGATCAGATCAAGTAATCAGTGCATGATCAGCGTGATCAGTGATGATCAGTCACGTGTGCATGATCAGTCACGTGATCAGTGCATGATCTGTCACGTGATCAGTGTATGATCATCCACGTGATCAGTGCATGCAGTCACGTGATCAGTGCATGATCATCACGTGATCAGTGATCAGTCACGTGATCAGTGTGATCAGTGCATGATCAGTATCATGATCAGTGCGTGATCAGTGCGTGATCAGTGCATGATCAGTGTGTCAGTGCATGATCAGCCATGTCAGTCAGTGCATGATCAGCCAGATGATCAGTGCATTATCAGTCACGTGATCAGTGCATGATCAGGCATGAGTGATCAGTGCATGATCAGCCACGTGATCAGTGCATGATCAGTCACGTGATCAGTGCATGATCAGTCACGTGATCAGTGCATGATGAGTGATCGCGTGATCAGTGAAGGATCAGTACATGATCAGTCGTGATCAGTGCATGATCAGTCACGTGACCAGTACATGGTTGTCACGTAATCATTGCATGATCAGCCACGTGAGCAGTGCATGATAGCCACGTGATCAGTGCATGGTCAGTCACGTGATCAGTACATGATCAGTCACGTGAACAGTGCATGATGATCATTTACGTGATCTGTGCATGATGAGTCACGTGACCAGTACATGGTAGCTCACGTGATCATTGCATGACCAGCCAGGTGAGCAGTGCATGATAGCCACGTGATATGTGCATGATCAGTTACGTGAGCAGAGTATGATCAGCCACGTGATCAGTGCATGATGATCAATTACGTGAGCAGTGTATGATCAGCCACGTGAGCAGTGCATGATCAGACACGTGATCAGGGCCTGCTGAGCTGCGTGATTACTGTCTGCTCATCTGCTTGACAATTGCCTGCGTGGTGCTGCACGATTCCTGCCTGTCATCTGCTTGACAATTGCCAGCTGTGCTGCGTAATTCCTGCCTGCTCAGCTGCTTGATTATTGCCAGCTGAGCAGCATGATTCCTCACAGCTGAGTTCCATGATTATTGCCTGCTGACTGTTTGATTCCTGCCTACTCAGCTCTTTGTTTATTGCCTCCAGAGGCACATGATCAGTGTATGATAGCAAACATGATCAGCGCATGATCAGTCACATGATCAGCGCCATTAAGTCACGTGGTCACTACATGATAGTCATGTGATCAGTCCATGCTCAGTCACGGTATCAGTGCATGATCAGCCACGGGATCAGTGCATGATAGCCACGTGATGATTGCATGATAGCCACGTGATCAGTGCATGATAGCTACGTGATCAGTTGATGATTAGTCACGTGATCTGTGCATGACCAGGCAGGTGATCAGTGTATGATCAGCCACGTGAACAGTGCATGATAGCCACGTGATCAGTGCATGATCCGTCACCTGATGGGTGGATGATCAGTCACGTGACTGGTACATGATCAGCTACATGATGTGTGCATGATCAGCCACGTGATCAGTGCATGATCAGCCACGTGATCATGTGCGTGATCATCAGTCACGTGATCAGTGCATGATGATCACGTGATCAGTGTGATCAGTGCATGATATGATCAGCCACGTGATCAGTGCATGATCAGTCACGTGTGATCAGTGCATGATCTGTCACATGATCAGTGCATGATCATCCACGTGATCAGTGCATGATCATCCACGTGATCAGTGCATGATCAGTCATGTGATGTGTGATCAGTGCATGATACGTGATCACGTGATCACGTGTGCATGATCAGTCTCGTGATCAGTGTATGATCAACCACGTGATCAGTGCACGATAGCCAGGTAGTGAGTGCATGATAGCCAGATGATCAGTGCATTATCAGTCACGTGATCAGTGTATGATCAGGCAAGTAATCAGTGCATGATAGCCAACTGATCAGTGCATGATCAGTCACGTGATCAGTGCATGATGATGATCAGTCGCGATGATCAGTGCGTGATGATCGCGTGATCAGTGCATGATGATCGTGATGAATGATCAATTACGTGATCAGTGCATGATCAGTCACGTGACCAGTACATGGTTGCTACGTAATCATTGCATGATCAGCCACGTGAGCAGAGCATGATAGCCACGTGATCAGTGCATGGTCAGTCACGTGATCAGTACATGATCAGATCACGTCACAGTGCATGATCATTTACGTGATCTGTGCATGATGAGTCACGTGACCAGTACATGGTAGCTACGTGATCATTGCATGACCAGCCAGGTGAGCAGTGCATGATAGCCACGTGATATGTGCATGATCAGTTACGTGAGCAGAGTATGATCAGCCACGTGATCAGTGCATGATCAATTACGTGAGCAGTGTATGATCAGCCACGTGAGCAGTGCATGATCAGACACGTGATCAGGGCCTGCTGAGCTGCGTGATTACTGTCTGCTCATCTGCTTGACAATTGCCAGCGGTGCTGCACGATTCCTGCCTGTCATCTGCTTGACAATTGCCAGCTGTGCTGCGTAATTCCTGCCTGCTCAGCTGCTTGATTATTGCCAGCTGAGCAGCATGATTCCTCACAGCTGAGTTCCATGATTATTGCCTGCTGACTGTTTGATTCCTGCCTACTCAGCTCTTTGTTTATTGCCTCCAGAGGCACATGATCAGTGTATGATAGCAAACATGATCAGCGCATGATCAGTCACATGATCAGCGCCATTAAGTCACGTGGTCACTACATGATAGTCATGTGATCAGTCCATGCTCAGTCACGGTATCAGTGCATGATCAGCCACGGGATCAGTGCATGATAGCCACGTGATGATTGCATGATAGCCACGTGATCAGTGCATGATCAGCTAGGTGATCAGTGCACGATAGCTACGTGATCAGTTGATGATTAGTCACGTGATCTGTGCATGACCAGGCAGGTGATCAGTGTATGATCAACCACGTGATCAGTGCATGATCAGCCACGTGATCAGTGCATGATCCGTCACCTGATCAGTGGATGAGTCACGTGATCATGATGAGCTGGTGATCAGTGCATGATCAGTCACGTGATCATTGCATGATCGATCAGTGCATGACGTGATGATCAGCATGTGATCAGTGCATGATCAGCCACGTGATCAGTGCATGATCAGTCACGTGATCAGTGCATGATCAGGCAGTGATGATCAGTGCATGATCATCGATCAGTGCATGATCAGTGCATGATCATGAGTCACGTGATCAGTGCATGATCACTGCATGATCATGATGTCACATGATCAGTGTATGATCATCCACGTGATCAGTGCATGGGCAGTCATGTGATCAGTGCATGATCAGTCAGCGTGATCAGTGCATGATCAGTCTCGTGATCAGTGTATGATCAACCACGTGATCAGTGCGCAGCGATAGCCAGGTAGTGAGTGCATGATAGCCAGATGATCAGTGCATTATCAGTCACGTGATCAGTGTATGATCATCAGTGCATGAGCAGCCAAGTCAGTGCATGATCAGTGCACTGATCAGTGCATGATCAGTCACGTGATCAGTGCATGATCAGTCACGTGATCAGTGCATGATCAGTCACGTGATCGTGATCAGTGCGTGATCAGTCGCGTGATCAGTGTGATCAGTCACGTGATCAGTGCATGATCAGCCGTGATGAGTGCATGTGCACGTGATCAGTCACGATCAGTCAGTACATGGTTGTACGTAAGTGTGCATGATCAGCCACGTGAGCAGAGCATGATAGCCACGTGATCAGTGCATGGTCAGTCACGTGATCAGTACATGATCAGTCACGTGAACAGTGCATGATCATTTACGTGATCTGTGCATGATGAGTCACGTGACCAGTACATGGTAGCTACGTGATCATTGCATGACCAGCCAGGTGAGCAGTGCATGATAGCCACGTGATATGTGCATGATCAGTTACGTGAGCAGAGTATGTATGCCAGCCACGTGATCCCGTGATCAGTGCATGATCAATTACGTGAGCAGTGTATGATCAGCCACGTGAGCAGTGCATGATCAGACACGTGATCAGGGCCTGCTGAGCTGCGTGATTACTGTCTGCTCATCTGCTTGACAATTGCCAGCGGTGCTGCACGATTCCTGCCTGTCATCTGCTTGACAATTGCCAGCTGTGCTGCGTAATTCCTGCCTGCTCAGCTGCTTGATTATTGCCAGCTGAGCAGCATGATTCCTCACAGCTGAGTTCCATGATTATTGCCTGCTGACTGTTTGATTCCTGCCTACTCAGCTCTTTGTTTATTGCCTCCAGAGGCACATGATCAGTGTATGATAGCAAACATGATCAGCGCATGATCAGTCACATGATCAGCGCCATTAAGTCACGTGGTCACTACATGATAGTCATGTGATCAGTCCATGCTCAGTCACGGTATCAGTGCATGATCAGCCACGGGATCAGTGCATGATAGCCACGTGATGATTGCATGATAGCCACGTGATCAGTGCATGATCAGCTAGGTGATCAGTGTGCACGATAGCTACGTGATCAGTTGATGATTAGTCACGTGATCTGTGCATGACCAGGCAGGTGATCAGTGTATGATCAGCCACGTGAACAGTGCATGATAGCCACGTGATCAGTGCATGATCCGTCACCTGATGGGTGGATGATCAGTCACGTGACTGGTACATGGTAGCTACATGATCATTGCATGATCAGCCACGTGATCAGTGCATGATAGCCACGTGATCAGTGCATGATCAGTCACGTGATCAGTGTGATCAGCCATGATCAGTGCATGTAATCAGTGATCAGTGATGATCAGCAACTGATCAGTGCATGATCAGTCACGTGATCACTGCATGATCTGTCAGTGCATGATCATGATGTATGATCATCCACGTGATCAGTGCATGGGCAGTCATGTGATCAGTGCATGATATAGAGACGTGATCAGTGCATGATCAGTCTCGTGATCAGTGTATGATCAACCACGTGATCAGTGTGCGACGATCTGCCAGGTAGTGAGTGCATGATAGCCAGATGATCAGTGCATTATCAGTCACGTGATCAGTGTATGATCAGGCATGATCAGTGCATGATAGCAGTAATCAGTGCATGATAGTGCGTGATCAGTGCATGATCAGTCACGTGATCAGTGATCAGTGATCAGTGCATGATCAGTCACGTGATCAGTGCATGATGAGCCGCGTGATCAGTGAAGGATCAATTACGTGATCAGTGCATGATCAGTCACGTGACCAGTACATGGTTGCTACGTAATCATTGCATGATCAGCCACGTGAGCAGAGCATGATAGCCACGTGATCAGTGCATGGTCAGTCACGTGATCAGTACATGATCAGTCACGTGAACAGTGCATGATCATTTACGTGATCTGTGCATGATGAGTCACGTGACCAGTACATGGTAGCTACGTGATCATTGCATGACCAGCCAGGTGAGCAGTGCATGATAGCCACGTGATATGTGCATGATCAGTTACGTGAGCAGAGTATGATCAGCCACGTGATCAGTGCATGATCAATTACGTGAGCAGTGTATGATCAGCCACGTGAGCAGTGCATGATCAGACACGTGATCAGGGCCTGCTGAGCTGCGTGATTACTGTCTGCTCATCTGCTTGACAATTGCCAGCGGTGCTGCACGATTCCTGCCTGTCATCTGCTTGACAATTGCCAGCTGTGCTGCGTAATTCCTGCCTGCTCAGCTGCTTGATTATTGCCAGCTGAGCAGCATGATTCCTCACAGCTGAGTTCCATGATTATTGCCTGCTGACTGTTTGATTCCTGCCTACTCAGCTCTTTGTTTATTGCCTCCAGAGGCACATGATCAGTGTATGATAGCAAACATGATCAGCGCATGATCAGTCATGATGATCAGCGCCATTAAGTCACGTGGTCACTACATGATAGTCATGTGATCAGTCCATGCTCAGTCACGGTATCAGTGCATGATCAGCCACGGGATCAGTTTGCATGATAGCCACGTGATCAGTGCATGATCAGCTAGGTGATCAGTGCGCGATAGCTACGTGATCAGTTGATGATT
>NW_027219353.1:0-6704 GCF_027580195.1 Bos mutus
CCCAAGGTCTCTCCTGGGCTTGCCTCTGGAGAGGGAATGGTGCCGGCTTAAATCTCAGCCCTTGTTTCTTTTTAAGCGGGTCAGCCAGCCAGGTGTCCTAAGTCGTTTTTTTAATTAGGACGGGGTTTCCCTGTAAGTGCTCACCCTTTACTGGTTCCTTATTCCCCCTGGATCCCAAACACTGCAAATTTTTTAAGGAAGAAACCATAACAAACGGAAAACCCTTTTAAAATTTTATAAAAAGAACCTAAAGATGATGAAAAATGTAAAAAACACAAAGCAGTTTCTAAAAAGATGTACTACTGGACATTCACTTTATTCAGAGATGTTTAAAGACATGAGCAGCCATTTGAAAAAAGAAGATTAGGACTATCACTACCCCCAATTAAAAGATATTTAATCTCATAAAGTAAAAAAAAATCATATTAATTTCCCTTGAAAATCAAAGCGCCCAAAAAGCGGCATAGATTTAAAACTTTATGACAGAGACATTAAAATATTGGAATGACTTTTTTTGCATTTGTAAAATTAAGTAGAACATCAAATAATAAAGTAGACCAATTCCATCTTGTAGATAAAGAAAACTTAAGTAGAGGGAAACACAGTCGATGGAAAAAATGACAGATTAGACAGGACAACTGGAAAATGTGCACACTTGAAGGCAGCAAAAGTGTTCAGAGTGAAGCGCAGACTATGCTCAATATATACAAAAACAGCGCAGCATAATCTATTAATTTTTGCCCCCCTAAGTACAGGATTGGTTAAACATTTGAAAATCAATCAGTGTAATTCAAGTTCTAAGGACAAAAATAAAACACAAATTCATCTCAAGCATAAAAAATATTTGATAAAGTCTGTCTCTATCCAGGGTTGGGGCTGCCCTGGCAGAACCTGAAAACCAGCTTCAATTTCTTGCCTGGAGAATCCTCAACCAGAAGGAACCTTTTGGGGTTTTAAAACCCCAGCGGGTGCAAAGAGCGGGAACAGATCTGGTATTTAGACACATTCTGTATAAAAACTCTTGTAAACTAGAAAAAAACTTCCCCCCAACCTGATGAGAAATACCTGTATATTTCATCATCTTGTAGTAAACATCACACCAGGCTTCCCTGTCCTTCCCCCACCAACTTCCAGAGCTTGCTAAAACTCATGTCTTGAGGATCCCAAACCCAAACCCATCTCATCTTCTATCATTCCTTCTACTAAGCCGTTTTTTCCAGCATCAGGGTCTTTTCAGTGAGTTACTCTGCATCAGGTTGCCCAAAATTGGAGTTTCAGTCTTCTCAATGTATGTTCAGGACTGATTTTTTTGGATTGACTGCTTTAATCTCAAAGTTTTCTCCCCCCACATTTCCCAAAGGATAAATTCTTGGCACTCAACTTCTCTCTAACTCTCCATCATTTCAACTTTGCAAAAAGAGTTGCTTTGGCCCATTGGTTGATTTTTGGGTAAAATAATTCTCTGCTTTTGCTTTCTGTGAAGTCATGCGTGACTTCCAAGATATACTCCTTTCCCAGTTTGGATCTAGTCTGTTGTTTCATGTCCAGTTCTAACTGTTCCTTCTTGGCCTGCATACAGATTTCTTGGGGGGCAGGTAAGGTGGTCAGGTATTCCCATCTCTTTAAGAATTTTTCACAGTTTGTCATGATGCACACAGTGTCACAACAGTCTTTGGTATTAGCTTTCTGGAATGTTTTGACTGTTGAATTTCATAAACTCAGACAAAAAATCAAACATTATCACTTTATTTTTTTTTCTTGTGAAAATAAGGAGTTTATTTCTGCTACTTAGTCAGTAGTATTTCATTACCTTTGAAAATGGATTAATTCAAATGAGTTTTATATTGGCTCTTTTTAATGAAGCTGTCAAATTCCTCAGCATGGCAAAATTAGCCTCATAAAGTAGTCCTCATAGTTTTACCAGGGTTTAAATTTCTTAAAACATGTAATTTTGAATGGCTTCTTTAGGAATTTATTTCCACCAGAGAATATTCTGTTATAGTTTGACGAAAACACTTATCATCTTAGCTTGGTTTTGTTGTCTAAATTTATGTTTCATTTCCCTAAACCTGCCCTCTTCCCCAAGTTCAGCTTGTTAGCTGTGTTGAATCTAGTTTTTTTTTTTTTTAATTTTATTTTATTTTTAAACTTTATATAATTGTATTAGTTTTGTCAAATATCAAAATGAATCCACCACAGGTAAACATGTGTTCCCCATCCTGAACCCTCCTCCCTCCTCCCTCCCCATACCATCCCTCTGGGTCATCCCAGTGCACTAGCCCCAAGCATCCAGTATCCTGCATCGAACCTGGACTGGCATCTCACTTCATACATGATATTTTACATGTTTCAATGCCATTCTCCCAAATCTTCCCACCCTCTCCCTCTCCCACAGAGTCTATAAGACTGTTCTATACAGTATACTAACTCATATATATGGAATTTAGAAAGATGGTAACAATAACCCTGTGTACGAGACAGCAAAAGAGACACTGATGTATAAAACATTATCAGTTTAAAGTCTACCTGGGTCTTCCCTGGTGGTCCAGTGATTAAGACTTTGCTTTCCAATGAAGAGGGTGTGGTTTCAATCCCTAGTCTGGGAGCTATGATCTCACATGACTCAGACCAAAAAACCAAAAACAGAAGCAATATGTAACAAATTCAATAAAGACTTTAAAAATGGTCCACATCAAAATAATCTTTAAAAAATTAAATAAAGACTTCCTCTACACTGTTCTCTTTCTCCTTTTTTTCTATAAGCATCTTTTGCCTCTTTAAATTGCTTTCTTGTCATTTCTCTTTCAAATCTATCATCCCCTTCACTAACTAGAAACCATTGACTTTGTATAACCTTTCATTGAGGGAGTGGCCCCTTGGAGTCAGTGGTAAAAGTTCCTCTATTAGATACCACCTTGAATCTCCCATTGCCTTTGACTGATTTTCATGTAAATGTGGCTAGGAGAAGCAAAGTGTCAATCCTCCAAGGCTGGTAATGTATCCTCAGAGAGACAGCCTGCTGCTGTACTCCACTTGCCACCTTCACTTTGTTCTGTTCTGAGAAAGCTTATTATTTACCTCTCTCTTATGCTTTTAAGAAAAGGTATGAAATATGCTTTCAGCATTTTTAGTTAATTTCAGTGGGTGGATTAATAATGTAGATATCTGAAAGAGAAACTTATTTTCATTTGGTTAGTTTTTTTTTTTTTCTCCTGTTTTTGTTTGTTAATGGCACCCCTAGGTTTTTTTTTTTTTTTATGTTTGTCTTTGTCTCTTTCATCTCTCCATCATATTGCAGTTTGTCCTCAAGTGGCAGTTCCCCCGATTGCCTTTTCATATTTTGGAATAAATAATTAGAAAAGCTGGAAGTTTCACCTGTGAGTGAGGGTTCTGAGTGCAGGCCTCACCTGAGGTGACTGCAGGACAGGATGTTATAGAGAGGGAACCCAAAATGCCCGAATGTGGAGGATTTTCTCTGGAGATGCTCTAATCTCTAGGGCAGAATCCTTCAGTTATGCACTCAGGAAGAGTGACCTTGAAGTGTGAGCCTCTGAAGAGGGGCAAGTGAGGAGATAGTTGGGCCTGCTGTCTTATGGTCACATCCTCAATGGATCTGCAGCCCCATCCCGTCGCAGCTGAAGTGTCTGATGCCCACCTCTCCAGGGTGCTTCTGTCTCCTCCGCAGATGCCTCAGCTCTAGCCTCTCTGGGGCCATGCTGACTGTGGATGTTCTGCCCCAGGGCTCCTTCCAGAAATTGCTGTATCCTCTTGTATCTGATATATATGCTCCTAAGTTCTCTATGCAAAGAAATAGAGGAAAACAATAGAGTGGGAAAGACTAGAGATCTCTTCAAGAAAATTAGAGATACCAAGCAAACATTTCATGCAAAGATGGGCTCAATAAAGGACAGAAATGGTATGGACCTAACAGAAGCAGAAGATATTAAGAAGAGGTGTCAAGAAAACATAGAAGAGCTATACAAAAGAGATCTTAATGAATACGGATAATGAAACCAGATAACCACGATGGTGTGATCACTCACCTACAGCCAGATATACTAGAGTGCAAAATCAAGTGGGCCTTAGAAAGCATCACTATGAGCAAAGGTAGTGGAGGTGATGGAATTCCAACTGAGCTATTTCAAATTCTAAAAGATGATGCTGTGAAAGTGCTGCACTCAATAGGCAATCAAATTTGGAAAACAGTAGTGGCCACAGGACTGGAAAAGGTCAGTTTTAATTCTGATCCCAAAGGCAATGCCAAAGAATGTTCAAACTACTGAACAATTGCATTCATTTCACATGCTAGCAAAGCAATGCTCAAAATTCTCCAATTTAGACTTCAGCAGTACATGAACTGAGAAATCTAAAAGTAAAATCTGGATTTAGAAAAGGTAGGGAGACTAGAGATCAAATCACCAACATTCGTTGGATCATAGAAGAAGCAAGAGAATTCCAGAAAAGCATCTACTTCTGCTTCATTGACTACACTAAAGCCTTTGACTGTGTGGATCACAACAAACTGTGGAAAATTCTTAGAGATAGGAATGCCAGACTATTTTACCTGCCTCCTGAGAGACGTGTATACAAGTTAAGAAGCCATAGTTAGAACCAGACTTGGAACAATGGGCTGGTTCCAATTTGGGAAAGGATTACATCATGGCTGTATACTGTCATCTTGCTTATTTAACTTATATGCAAAGAACATCACGTGACATGCTGGGATGGAATCAGATATGCAGATGCCACCACCTTTATGGCAGAAAGTGAAGAAGAAAAAAAGCCTCTTGATGAAAGTGAAAGAGGAGGGTGAAAAAGTTGGCTTAAAAGCTCAACATTCAGAAAGCTAAGAATCATGGCATCTGGTCCATCACTTCAAACAAATAGATGGGAAACAGTGGAAACAGTTAGACTTTGAAGAGGAGGGCTCCAAAATCATTGCAGATGGTGATTGCAGCCATGAAATTAAAAACCTTACTCCTTGGAAGGAAAGTTATGACCAACTAGTTTGGCTGAATCTTCTTTTGGCCCCTATTCTTTTTAAAAGACCTGTTGGGAAGACTGACAAAAAATAAAAAGGGAGGGAGATGTTTGGAGGGCTGCTCAATGGCAGGGGTTTTGGGGTGACCCCAGCAATTGTTGTTACAGGGGCCGGGCCCAACCCCCACTTTTCCCCAAAATAGTAGGCCCTAACAAACAACAATTCACCATAGGATTCCCTTTTCAGTTGGAAACCCCACTCAATTTTTTGGTTTACCCCCAATTAAAAAATAAATTTTAATAAAAAATCAAGAGGAGGGGGTAGACTTTTAGTAAATTAAAATAAAAAAACACAATCAACCCAAAAATATTTAAAAAAATAAAAATTCAAAAATAGGTCATATTTCAAGGTAAGGGTTTAAATTAAAATTAAAGTTAATTATGGAAATCCCTGGGGCATCCCCAAAAAAACCCGGGGGTAAAAGGGGGACACTGTACAATTTCATCCCCCTTTTTTTCAAAACCAGGACATGGAAGCCCTGATGCCCAATAAGATGAATGGTAAAATGTGTCTTTCCCACAGTGATTTTTCTCACCATTAAAAAAATCATTTAATCAGTTCAAAGGGGGTGGAAACGGGGCCTATTATTCAGTGAAGTAAGCCAGAAAAAAGAAAGGAAAAAAAAAAAAAAACCAAATACGTTACAAAACCCATTTTTGGGAATTTAGAAAAGGTAGGGTAACCCTGGATTGAACAGCAAAGACACAGATGTTTGAAAAGTCTTTTTTGGCTCTGTGGGGGGAGGAAGGTTGGATGATTTGGGAGAATGGATTTAAAATTATAATATCATATAAGAAAAAGAAACCCCGGGTTTATGCAGGTTAAAGGGTGTTGGGTTGGGTTGGGACCCAGATGGATGGTACAGGGGGGGAGTGGGAGGGAGGGTTCCCGGATGGGGGAAAAATTTTCACCGGACAGATTATGGATGTATTTAAAAAAATACAGTATTGTAAAATTAAAAAAAAAAAAAAAAAAGGAAAAATAATAAATAATTTTAAAAAAATTTGAAAAATAATGAAAATCTGTATCAGGGAAATTTTTCTGGGCTTTTGGGGGGTGTGGGTTAGTTGGTTTCAGAAAAATTCCTTTTAAAAACCCTTTCTTTCAGAAACCTAAGCCCCCTTCTTTTTTATTAACCAGGGGTTTTTCTTTAAACCCCCATCCCAGAGAACCCTTTTTTTTATTTTTTTCTTCCCCCTTTTCAAATCTCTTTATGTTAATTTTGCCCGGCAAAGGCAAAAGTGGGCCCTTATTTTCAGCTCCTTTTTAGTTGGGTTTGGGGGGAGAACACCCCAAAAAAATAATGTTGGTTGTATTTTGGGGGAAATGCCAGTGTATGGAACACTGGGCCCCAAGCTCACAGTGGTTTTTTTCCACTGTCCTTCCCGGTTCCCGTTTCTCTTAGGTACTGCCCCAATTGGGCCTCATTTCCTCTTAGGGAAACTCTCATTTAAAAATTTGCAGAAAAACCGCCCCAGTGCCCGTTTTTGGCCCCCCGTCCCCGCATAGGGGGTGCCCCAGGCCTTCCCAAGTGGGCATCTTAGTCCCCCACTGGGTCCAGGCCTCAGTTTTGGGTGTCCCCCAGGAATCTCCTCGGTGTATCATTTTTTCCTCTGGAGCTGATTTAGCCCCGCAACTCCTGGCGTGTCAACCATCCCGGCTC
>NW_027219354.1:0-26228 GCF_027580195.1 Bos mutus
TGCACTGATCATGTGTCTATCATGCATTGATCACGTGCTTGAACATGCACTGATCATGTAGGTATAAAGCACTGATCACGTGACTGGGGATGCACTGGTCACGTGGATATCATACACTGATCACCTGACAGATCATGCACTGATCAAGTGACTGATTATGCACTGATTAGGTGGCTATCATGCACTGATCACGTGGCTATCATGCACTGATCACGTGCCTGATCATGCACTGATCACGTGACTGATCATGCACTGATCACGTGTCTATCATGCACTGATGATGTTCCTCAGGAGGCAACAATCAAAGAGCTGAGCAGGCACGAATCCCCCTATCAGCAGGCAATAATCAGGGACCTCAGCTCTGACGAATCATGCTGCTCAGCTGGCAATAATCAAGCAGCTTAACAGGCAGGTATCACACGGCTCAGCTGGCAATTGTCAAGCAGATGAGCTGGCAGGAATCACGCAGCCCAGCTGGCAATTATCAAGCAGATGAGCAGGCAGGAATCACGCAGCTCAGCTGGCAATTACCCAGCAGATGAGCAGGCAGGAATCACGCAGCTCAGCTGGGAATTTTTAAGCAGCTGAGTAGATAGGAATCACGCAGCTCAGCAGGCCCTGATCACGTGACAGCATGCACTGTTCACGTGGCTGATCATACACTGACCACGTGACTGATCATGCACTGCTCACGTTGCTATCATTCACTGATCACGTGGCTATCATGCCATTGACCACGTGACTGGTCATGCACTGATCACGTGGCTGATCACGCACTGATCACATGTTTATCATGCAGTGATCACGTGACTGAGAGGCGCGGATTACGGGAATGTGCAGGCACTGATCACGTGGCTGATCATGCACTGATACCATGACTGAGCATGGACTGATCTGTTGACTATCATGTAGTGATCACGTGACTGAAAGGCGCTGAACATGTGACTGATCATGCGCTGATCATGTTTGCTATCATACACTGATCATGTGGCTCTGGAGGCAATAATTAAAGAGCTGAGTAGGAACGAATCACACAATCAGCAGGCAATAATCATGGAGCTCAGCTATGACGAATCATGCTGCTCAGATGGCAATAATCAAGCAGCTGAGCAGGCAGGAATTATGCAGCACAGCTGGCAATTGTCAGGCAGATGACAGGCAGGAAGCATGCAGCTCAGCTGGCAATTGTCAAGGAGATGAGCAGACAGGAATCACGCAGCTCAGCAGGCCCTGATCATGTGAGTGAGCACGCACTGTTCATGTGGCTTATCATACACTGATCACGTGACTGATCATGCACTGATCACGTGGCTATCATTCACTGATCACGTGACTGATTATGCACTGATCACGTGACTGATCATGCACTTATCACGTGGGTAATATGCAGTGATCACGTGGCTGACCATGCACTGTTCACGTGGCTATCATGCACTGATCACGTGGCTGATCATGCACTGATCACGTGACTGATCATGCACTTATCACGTGGGTATCATGCAGTGATCACGTGGCTGACCATGCACTGTTCACGTGGCTATCATGCACTGTTCACGTGGCTGATCATACACTGACCACGTGACTGATCATGCACTGCTCACGTTGCTATCATTCACTGATCACGTGGCTATCAAGCCATTGACCACGTGACTGGTCATGCACTGATCACGCGGCTGATCACGCACCTATCACATGTTTATGATGCAGTGATCACGTGACTGAGAGGCCCGGATTACGGGAATGTGCAGGCACTGATCACGTGGCTGATCATGCACTGATACCATGACTGAGCATGGACTGATCACTTGACTATCATGTAGTGATCACGTGACTGAAAGGCACTGAACAAGTGACTGATCATGGGCTGATCATGTTTGCTATCATACACTGATCACGTGGCTGATCAGGCACTAATCAAAGAGCTGAGTAGGCACTGATCACACAATCAGCAGGCAATAATCATGGAGCTCAGCTATGACGAATCATGCTGCTCAAATGGCAATAATCAAGCAGCTGAGCAGGCAGGAATTAAGCAGCCCAGCTGGGAATTGTCAAGCAGATGACAAGGAGGAATCATGCAGCTCAGCTGGCAATTGTCAAGCAGATGAGCAGACAGGAATCACGCAGCTCAGCAGGCCCTGATCATGTGAGTGAGCATGCACTGTTCACGTGGCTTATCATACACTATTCACATGACTGATCATGCACTGATCACGTGGCTATCTTTCACTGATCACGTGACTGCGCATGCACTGATCACGTGGATGATCATGCACTGATCTCGTGGCTGATCATGCACTAATCACGTGGCTGATGATGCACTGATCACGTGACTGATCCTGCACTGATCAGGTGGCTCTCAAGCACGGATCACGTGACTGATCATACTCTCATCACGTGACTGATCATGCACTTATCACGGGCTATCATGCACTGATCACATGGCTGATCATATACTGATCACGTGGCTGATCATGCACTGATCACGTGATTGATCATGCACTGATCACGTGACTCTCATGCACTGATCAGGTTGCTATCATGCACTGATCACGTGGCTCATCATACACTGATCACGTGACTGATCATGCACTGATCACGAGTCTATCATGCACTGATCACGTGGCTATCATGCACTGACCCGGTGACTGTTCACACACTGATCACTTGGCTAACATGCACTGATCACGTGGCTGATCATGCACTGATCACGTGACAGATCATGCACTGATCATGTGGCTATCATGCACGGATCACGTGACTGATCACGCACTGACCACTTGGCTATCATGCACTGATCACGTGACTGATCATGAACTGATCACCTGGATGATCAGACACTGATCATGTTGCTATCATGCACTGATCACGTGGCTGATCATGCACTGATCACGTGACTGATCATGCACTTATCACTTGGGTATCATGCACTGATCACATGCCTGATCATGTACTGATCACGTGGCTATCATGCACTGATCACCTGGCTGATTATGCACTGATCACGTGACTGATCATGCACTTATCACATGGGTATCATGCACCGATCACGAAACTGATCATGCACTGATTACGTGGCTATCAGGCCATGATCACATGCCTATAATGCACTGATCACGTGGCTGATCATACAATGATCACTTGACTGATCATGCACATATCACGTTGCTATCCTGCAGTGATCACGTGGCTGATCTTGCACTGATCACGTGCCTATCATGCACTGATCACGTGGCTGATCATACAATGATTACTTGACTGATCATGCACAGATCACGTGGCTATTATGCACTGATCACGTGCTTGAACCTGCACTGATCACGTAGATATAATGCACTGATCACGTGACTGGGGATGCTATGTTCATGTGGCTGATCATGCACTGATCACGTGGCTATAAAGCACTGATCACGTGTCTGATCATGCACTGATCAGGTGGCTGATCATGCACTTATCACTTGGGTATTATGCACTGATCACGTGGCTGATCATACACTGACCACGTGACTGATCATGCACTGATAATGTTGCTATCATTCACTGATCACGTGGCTATCATGCCATGGGTCACGAGAGTGGTCATGCACTGATCACGTGGCTGTTCACGCACTGATCACATGTTTATCATACAGTGATCACGTAACTGACTGGCGCTGAACATGTGACTGATCATGCGCGGATCATGTTTGCTATCATACACTGATCATGTGGCTCTGGAGGCAATAATTAAAGAGCTGAGTAGGCACGAATCACACAATCAGCAGGCAATAATCATGGAGCTCAGCTATGACGAATCATGCTGCTCAGATGGCAATAATCAAGCAGCTGAGCAGGCAGGAATTACGCAGCCCAGCTGGGAATTGTCTAGCAGATGACAGGGAGGAATCATGTAGCTCAGCTGGCAATTGTCAAGCAGATGAGCAGACAGGAATCACGCAGCTCAGCAGGCCCTGATCATGTGAGTGAGCACGCACTGTTCACGTGGCTTATCATACACTGATCACGTGACTGATCATGCACTGATCACGTGGCTATTATTCACTGATCACGTGACTGTGCATGCACTCATAACGTGGATGATCATGCACTGATCTCATGGCTGATCATTCACTAATCACGTGGCTGATCATGCACTAATCACGTGACTGATCATGCACTGATCAGATGGCTCTCATGCACTGATCACGTGGCTGTCATGCACTGATCACATGGCTATCATGCACTGATCACGTAGCTATCATGCACTGATCACGAGACTGCGCATGCACTGATCACATGACAGATCATACACTGATCACGAGACTGCGCATGCACTGATCACATGACAGATCATGCACTGATCACGTGACTTATCATGCACTGATCAGGTGGCTGTCATGCACTGATCACGTGGCTGTCATGCACTGATCACGTGGCTATCATGCACTGATCATGTAGCTATCATGCACTGATCACTTTACTGGGCATGCACTCATCACATGACAGATCATGCACTGATCACCTGACTTATCATGCACTGATCAGGTGGCTGTCATGCACTGATCACGTGGCTATCATGCACTGATCACGTAGCTATCATGCACTGATCACGTGACTGCGCATGCACTGATCACATGACAGATCATGCACTGATCACGTGATTTATCATGCACTGATCAGGTGGCTATCATGCACTGATCACGTTGCTATCATGCACTGATCACGTGGCTGATCATGCACTGATCAGGTGGCTGTCATGCACTGATCACGTGGCTGTCATGCACTGATCACGTGGCTATCATGCACTGATCATGTAGCTATCATGCACTGATCACTTTACTGGGCATGCACTCATCACATGACAGATCATGCACTGATCACCTGACTTATCATGCACTGATCAGGTGGCTGTCATGCACTGATCACGTGGCTATCATGCACTGATCACGTAGCTATCATGCACTGATCACGTGACTGCGCATGCACTGATCACATGACAGATCATGCACTGATCACGTGATTTATCATGCACTGATCAGGTGGCTATCATGCACTGATCACGTTGCTATCATGCACTGATCACGTGGCTGATCATGCACTGATCACTTAGCTATCATGCACTGATCACGTGGCTATCCTGCACTGATCACGTGGCTGATCATACACTGATCACATGACTGATCATGCACTGATCATGTGGCTGATCATGCACTGATAAGCTGGCTATCATACACTGATCACGTGACAGATCATGCACTCTTCACGTGCTTGATCATGCACTGATCACGTGGCTGATCATGCACTGAATATGAAGCTGATCATACACTGATCACGTGACTGTGCATGCACTGATAACTTGGCTGGTCATGCACTAATCTCGTGGCTGATCATGCTCTAATCACATTGCGGATCATGCACTGATCACGTGACTGATCATGCACTGATCCGGTGGCTATCATGCATTGATCCCGTGGTTGATCATACACTGATCACATGACTGATCATGCACTGATCACCTGGCTATCATGCACTGATCACGTAGCTGAACATGCACTGATCAAGTGATTGAACATGCACTGAAGCCGTGACTGATCATGCACTAATCACATGGCTATCATGCACTGATCATGTGACTGCGCATCCATTGATCTCGAGGATGATCGTACACTGATCACGTGGCTGATCAGGAACTGATCACATGACTGAGCATACAGGGATCACGTGTCTGAATGTTGCTGATCATGTTATTGATCATGCGCTGATCACGTGGGTATCATGCACTGATCACCTGACTGTGCATGCACTGACCATGTAACTGTAGACCATGATCACATGGCTATCATGCAGTGATCACGTGGATGATCATGAACTGATCATGTGATTGATCATGCACTGATCACGTAGCTATCATGCATTGATCACTTGGCTTATCATGCACTGATCATGTGCCTGATCATGCAATATTCACGCAGCTATAATGCACTTATCACGTGACTGCGCATGTACTGGTCACGTGAATATTATACACTGATCCCGTGACAGATCATGCACTGATCACATGACTGATCAGGAGGCTATCAGGCACTGATCACGTGGCTATTATGCACTGATCACGTGACTGTTCATACACTGATCACTTGGCTATCATGCACTGATCACGTGGCTGATCATGCACTGATCACGTGACTGATCATGTACTGATCACGTGGCTATCAACCACGGATCACGTGACTGATCATGCACTGCTCACGTGGCTATCATGCACGGATCACGTGACTGTTCATACACTGATCACTTGGTTATCATGCACTGAACACGTGGCTGATCATGCAGTGATCACGTGACTGATCATGCACTGATCACGTGGCTATAATGCACGGATCATGTGACTGATCATGCATTGATCACTTGGCTATCATGCACTGATCACGTGACTGATCATGCACTGATCACGTGGATGATCATACACTGATCACGTGGCTATCATGCAGTGACAACGTGGCTGACCATGCACTGTTCACGTGGCTATCATGCACTGATCACGTGGCTGATCATGCACTGATCACGTGACTGATCATGCACTTATCACTTGGGTATCATCCACTGATCACCAAACTGATCATGCACTGATTACGTGGCTATCATGCAATGATCAGGTGCCTATCATGCACTGACTACGGGGCTGATCATACAATGATCACTTGACTGATAATGCACATACCACGTGACTATCATGCACTGATCACGTGGCTATCATGCACTGATCACGTAACTGATCATGCACTGATCATGTGTCTATCATGCATTGATCACGTGCTTGAACATGCACTGATCATGTAGGTATAAAGCACTGATCACGTGACTGGGGATGCACTGGTCACGTGGATATCATACACTGATCACCTGACAGATCATGCACTGATCAAGTGACTGATTATGCACTGATTAGGTGGCTATCATGCACTGATCACGTGGCTATCATGCACTGATCACGTGCCTGATCATGCACTGATCACGTGACTGATCATGCACTGATCACGTGTCTATCATGCACTGATGATGTTCCTCAGGAGGCAACAATCAAAGAGCTGAGCAGGCACGAATCCCCCTATCAGCAGGCAATAATCAGGGACCTCAGCTCTGACGAATCATGCTGCTCAGCTGGCAATAATCAAGCAGCTTAAACAGGCAGGTATCACACGGCTGATCATGCATTGTCAAGCAGATGAGCTGGCAGGAATCACGTGGCCTGATCAGCACTGATTATCAAGCAGATGAGCAGGCAGGAATCACGCAGCTCAGCTGGCACTGGTCCAGCAGATGAGCAGGCAGGCAGGAATCATGCAGCTCAGCTGGGATCATTTTTAAGCAGCTGAGTAGATAGGAATCACGCAGCTCAGCAGGCCTGATCACGTGACAGCATGCACTGTTCACGTGGCTGATCATACACTGACCACGTGACTGATCATGCACTGCTCATGTTGCTATCATTCACTGATCACGTGGCTATCATGCCATTGACCACGTGACTGGTCATGCACTGATCACGTGGCTGATCACGCACTGATCACATGTTTATCATGCAGTGATCACGTGACTGATCATGCGCGGATTACGTGGAATGTGCAGGCACTGATCACGTGGCTGATCATGCACTGATACCATGACTGAGCATGGACTGATCTGTTGACTATCATGCAGTGATCACGTGACTGAAAGGCGCTGAACATGTGACTGATCATGCGCTGATCACGTTTGCTATCATACACTGATCACGTGGCTCTGGGCAATAATTCACGTGGCTGATGGTGCACTGATCACACAATCATCATGCAGATCACGTGGCTAATCATGCAGCTCAGCTGGCTGACGAATCATGCTGATCAGATGGCAATAATCAAGCAGCTGATCAGCGGCTGAGGCATTGATCACGCACAGCTGGGCAATGTCAAGCAGATGACAGGCAGGAATCATGCAGCTCAGCTGGCAAATGTCAAGCAGATGAGCAGACAGGAATCACGCAGCTCATCAGGCACTGATCACGTGGCTGATCACGCACTGTTCACGTGGCTTATCATGCACTGATCACGTGGCTGATCATGCACTGATCACGTGGCTATCATTCACTGATCACGTGGCTATCATGCACTGATCACGTGGCTGATCATGCACTGATCACGTGACTGATCATTCACTGATCACGTGGCTGATCATGCACTGATCACGTGGCTGATCATGCACTGATCGTGGCTGATCATGCACTGCTCATCATGCACTGATCACGTGGCTGATCATGCACTGATCACGTGGCTGATCATGCACTGATCACGTGGCTGATCATGCACTGATCACGTGACTGATCATGCACTGATCACATGACTGATCATGCACTGATCACGAGACTGATCATGCACTGATCGTGGCTGATCACATGACGTGATGGTCATGCACTGATCACGTGACTGATCATGCACTGATCACGTGACTGATCATGCACTGATCACGTGTGACTGATCATGCACTGATCACGTGGCTGATCATGCACTGATCACGTGGCTGATCATGCACTGATCACGTAGCTGATCATGCACTGATCACTTGACTGGGCATGCACTGATCACGTGACAGATCATGCACTGATCACGTGGCTGATCATGCACTGATCTGATCCTGTTTGATCATGCACTGATCACGTGGCTATCATGCACTGATCACGTGGCTGATCATGCACTGATCACGTGACTGATCATGCACTGATCACATGACTGATCATGCACTGATCACGTGATTGATCATGCACTGATCACGTGGCTGATCATGCACTGATCACGTGGCTGATCATGCACTGATCACGTGGCTGATCATGCACTGATCACGTGGCTGATCATGCACTGATCATGTGGCTATCATGCACTGATCACGTGGCTGATCATACACTGATCACATGACTGATCATGCACTGATCACGTGGCTGATCATGCACTGATCACGTGACTGATCATGCACTGATCACGTGGCTGATCATGCACTGATCACGTGCCTGATCATGCAATGATCACGTGGCTGATCATGCACTGATCACGTGACTGATATGGCACTGATCACGTGACTGATCATGCATTCATCACCTGACTGATCATGCACTGATCATGTGGCTGATCATGCACTGATCACGTGACTGATCATGCACTGATCACGTGACTGATCATGCACTGATCACGTGGCTGATCATGCACTGATCCGTGACTGATCATGCACTGATCACATGACTGATCATGCACTGATCACGTGGCTGATCATGCACTGATCACGTGGCTGATCATGCACTGATCACGTGGCTGATCATGCACTGATCACGTGACTGATCATGCACTGATCACGTGGCTATCATGCACTGATCACGTGGCTGATCATGCACTGATCACGTGACTGATCATGCACTGATCACGTGGCTGATCATGCATGCACTGATCACGTGGCTGATCATGCACTGATCACGTGACTATCATGCACTGATCACGTGTCTGATCATGCACTGATCACGTGACTGATCATGCACTGATCGCGTGGCTGATCATGCACTGATCACGTGACTGATCATGCACTGATCACGTGACTGATCATGCACTGATCACGTGGCTATCATGCACTGATCACGCGTGACTGATCATACACTGATCACGTGGCTGATCATGCACTGATCACGTGGCTATCATGCACTGATCACGTGGTTATCATGCACTGATCACATGACTGATCATGCACTGATCACGTGGCTATCATGCACTGATCACGTGCCTGATCATGCACTGATCACGTGACTGATCATGCACTGATCACGTGGCTGATCATGCACTGATCACGTGGCTATCATGCACTGATCACGTGGCTATCATGCACTGATCACGTGACTGATCATGCACTGATCACGTGGCTGATCATACACTGATCACGTGGCTGATCATGCACTGATCACGTGGCTGATCATGCACTGATCACGTGACTGATCATGCACTGATCACGTGGCTGATCATGCACTGATCACGTGCCTGATCATGCACTGATCACGTGCCTGATCATGCACTGATCACGTGACTGTTCATGCACTGATCACGTGGCTATCATGCACTGATCACGTGACTGATCATGCACTGATCACGTGACTGATCATGCACAGATCACGTGGCTGATCATGCACTGATCACGTGACTGATCATGCACTGATCACGTGGCTGATCATGCACTGATCACGTGGCTGATCATGCACTGATCACGTGACTGATCATCGATCACTGATCATCGTGGCTGATCATGCACTGATCGCGTGGCTGATCATGCACTGATCACGTGGCTGATCATGCAATGATCACGTGACTGAACATGCACTGATCACATGGCTATCATGCACTGATCACGCGGCTGATCATGCCCTGATCACGTAGATATAATGCACTGATCACGTGACTGGTCATGCACTGGTCACTTGGATATCATACACTGGTCACGTGACATATCATGCACTGATCACGTGACTGATCATGCACTGATTCGGTGGCTATCATGCACTGATCACTTGCCTGATCATGCACTGATCACTTGACTGACCATGCACTGATCAAGTGGCTATCATTCACTGATCACGTGACTGCTCATGCACTGATCCGTAACTGATCATGCAATG
Source organism: Bos mutus (assembly GCF_027580195.1). Classification (NCBI taxonomy): domain Eukaryota; kingdom Metazoa; phylum Chordata; class Mammalia; order Artiodactyla; family Bovidae; genus Bos; species Bos mutus. The sequence goes on from NW_027219354.1 coordinate 10,661, forward strand.
ATCATATGGCTATCATGCACTGATCACGTGGCTGATCATGCACTGATCACGAGGTATCATGCACTGATCACGTGACTGAGCATGCACTGATCACGTGGCTGATCATGGCTGATCATGTGGTGATCATGCACTGATCGCGTGACTGATCATGCACTGATCACGCTGCTGATCATGCACTGTTTGGATCACGTGGCTATCATGCACTGATCACGTGGCTGATCATGCACTGATCACGTGACTGATCATGCACTGATCACGTGGCTGATCATGCACTGATCGCGTGGCTGATCATGCACTGATCACGAGCTGATCATGCACTGATCCCCTGGCTGATCATGCACTGATCACGTGACCTCAGCTCACTGATCACGTGACTGATCATGCTGCTCGCTGCTGGCAATGGCTGATCATGCACTGATCACGTGGCTGATCATGCACTGATCGTGGCTGATCATTTGTGATCACGTGAGCTGGCACTGATCACGTGGCTGATCTGGCACTTATCAAGTGGATGATCATGCACTAATCACATTGCTGATCTGGCACTTATCACGTGGCTGATGCACTGCAGGCAGTGGCTGATCATACACTCAGCTGGCTTTTCATGCAGCTGAGACGTGAGGAATCATGCGGCTGATCAGCCCTGAGCTATCATGCACTGTTCACGTGGCTGATCATACACTGACCACGTGACTGATCATGCACTAATCATGTGGCTATCATGCACTGATCACGTGGCTGATCATGCCATTGACCACGTGGCTGGTCATGCACTGATCCGCGTGGCTGATCATGCACTGATCACATGTTTATCATGCGGTGATCACGTGACTGATCGCATTGATCACGTGAACTGATCAGGCACTGATCGCGTGGCTGATCATGCACTGATACCATGACTGATGTCACTGATCGTGGCTATCATGCAGTGATCACGTGCTAATCATGCGCTGATCACGTGGCTGATCATGCACTGATCATGTTGCTGATCATGCACTGATCACGTTTTGGTGGCCTGCACTGATCAATGGCTGATTAAAGAGCTGATCACGGGCTGATCACACACTGAGCACCTGGCTGATCATGGAGCTCAGCTCACGTGCCTGATCATGCACTGCTCACGTGGCTAATCAAGCAGCTGGGAGCAGGCGGGCCGATTAAGCACTGATCAGCTGGCGTGATCAAGCAGATGACATGATGACCATCATGAACTCAGCTGGCGTGGCTGATCATGCAGATGAGTGGGTGATCAGCACTGATCATTTGGCTCATCAGGCACTGATCACGTGACTGATCATGCACTGTTCATGTGGCTTATCATGCACTGATAACGTGACTGATCATGCACTGATCGCGTGGCTGATCATTCATTGATCATGTGACTGATTATGCACTGATCAAAGAGCTGATCATGCATTGATCACGTGGCTGATCATGCGGTGATCACGTGGCTGATCATGCACTGTTCACGTGGCACATGCACTGATCACGTGGCTGACAGGCAGTCACCGATCACGTGGCTGATCATGCACTGATCACGTGACTGATCATGCACTTATCACGTGACTATCATGCAGTAATCACGTGGCTGACCAGGCACTGTTCACGTGGCTGTCATGCACTGTTCACGTGGCTGATCATACACTGCTCACGTGACTGATCATGCACTGATCACGTGGCTATCATTCACTGATCACGTGGCTATCATGCACTGACCACGTGACTGATCATGCACTGATCACGTGGCTGATCATGCACTATCACATGTTGATGATGCACTGATCACGTGACTCATCAGGCACTGATCACGTGAATGATCAGGCACTGATCCGTGGCTGATCATACTGACTGATACCATGACTGATCATGGACACTGATCCGTGACTATCATGCACTGATCACGTGACTTAAGGCACTGAACAACGTGACTGATCATGGGCTGATCACGTTGCTATCGCGCACTGATCATGTGGCTGATCATGCACTGATCCGTGAGCTGTCGCGCACGATCACACAATCAGCACTGATCACGTGACTAATCATGCTGCTTTTGGTGATCATCATGCTGATCACGTGGCAATGATCATGCAGCTGAGCAGGCGTGCGTCGCAGCCCATCACGTGGGTGTCAAGCACTGATGACAGGGAGGAATCACTGCAGCTCAGCTGGATGAATTGTCAAGCAGATGATCTGGACGGGAATCCGCAGCTCAGCATGCCCTGATCATGGTGAGCATGCACTGTTCACGTGGCTTATCATACACTATTCACCTGACTGATCATGCACTGATCACGTGGCTATCTTTCACTGATCACGTGGCTGATCATGTACTGATCACGTGGATGATCCTGCACTGATCGCCGTGGCTGATCATGCACTAATCACGTGGCTGATGATGCGCTGATCACGTGACTGATCCTGCACTGATCAGGTGGCTCTCAAGGACGGATCACGTGACTGATCATGCTTTTTCTGATCTCGTGACTGATCATGCACTTATCACGGGCTATCATGCACTGATCACGTGGCTGTCATATACTGATCACGTGGCTGATCATCACTGATCACGTGATTGATCATGCGGATCACGTGACTCTCATGCACTGATCAGGTTGCTATCATTCACTGATCACGTGGCTCATCATACACTGATCACGTGACTGATCATGCACTGATCTTCGTCTATCATGCACTGATCGCGTGGCTATCATGCACCCCCGGCCGGTGACTGTTCACGCAGTCATCACTTGGCACAACATGCATGATCCGTGGCTGATCATGCACTGATCACGTGACAGATCATGCACTGATCATGTGGCTATCATGCCGCGGATCACGTGACTTCACATCACTGTATGACCATCGGCTATCATGCACTGATCGCGTGACTGATCGCATGAACTGATCACCTGGATGATCCAGACACTGATCATGTTGCTATCATGCACTGATCACGTATTTGATCATGCACTGATGCGTGACTGATCATGCACTTATCACTTGGGTATCATGCACTGATCACATGCCTGATCATGCTGATCCGTGGCTATCATGCACTGATCACCTGGCTGATTATGCACTGATCGCGTGACTGATCATACATATCACGATGGGTATCATGCACCGATCACGTGGCTGATCATGCCATGATCACATGGCTATAATGCACTGATCACATACCTATAATACTGATCACGTGGCTGATCGCACAGTGATCATGACTGATCATGCACATATCGCGTGCTATCCTGCAGTGATCGCGTGGCTGATCTTGCGCGATCGCGTGCCTATCATCCACTGATCACGTGGCTGATCATACAATGATTACTTGACGATCATGTACAGATCGCGTGGCTGTATGCACTGATCACGTGCTTGAACCTGCACTGATCACGTGGAGAAATATAATGCGCTGATCACGTGACTGGGGATGCTATGTTCATGGCAGCGGTCATGCACCCCACGTCACGTGGCTATAAAGCACTGATCACGTGTCTGATCATGCACTGATCAGGTGGCGATCCTGCACTTATCGCCCGGGTATGCACGATCACGTGGCTGATCATACACTGACCCGTGACTGATCATGCACTGACAATGTTGCTATCATTCACACCCCAGTCACGTGGCTGTCATGCCGCGGGTCACGAGTGATCCGCGTGGCTGTTCCGCACTGATCACATGTTTATCATACACTGATCACGTGACTTATCATACACTGATCATTGCCTGACATACACTGAACATGTGACTGATCGCCGCGGATCATGTTTGCTATCATACACTGATCATGTGGCGATCGGCAATAATCGCCAAGCTGAGTAGGCGCGAATCACACAATCAGCGGGCAATAATCTCGCTCAGCTGCGCCAGTCACGCTGCTCAGATGGCAATAATCAAGCAGCTGCTGCACTGATCGCGGCTGGCTGGGAATTGTCTGGCAGATGACGGGGAGGAATCGTAGCTCAGCTGGCAATTGTCAAGCAGATGAGCGACAGGAATCACAGCTCAGCAGGCCCTGATCATGTGGTGAGCATACACTGGTCCGCGTGGCTTATCATACACTGATCACGTGACTGATCATGCACTGATCACGTGGCTGTCATGATCACTGATCGCGTGACTGTGCATGCACTCATAGCGTGGATGATCAATCACGTGACTGATCTCACTGATCCGAGAGATCATGCACTGATCACGTGGCTGATCATGCACTAATCACGTGACTGATCATACACTGATCAGATGACTGTGCATGCACTGATCACGAGACTGTCATGCACTGATCACGTGGCTGATCATGCTGATCACGTTGCTGCGCATGCACTGATCACATGACTGAATCATGCACTGATCACGTGACTGATCATACACTGATCAGGTAGCTGATCATGCACTGATCACCTGCCGTTCATGCACTGATCGCGTGACTTATCATACACTGATCAGGTGGCTATCATGCACCTGATCACGTAGCTGTCATGCACTGATCACGTGACTGATCATGCACTGATCATGTAGCTATCATGCACTAATCACGTTTGTGGAATCATTCTCACTAGCTATCATGACAGATCATGCACTATCATGTTCGACTTATCATGCACTGATCACATGGCTGATCATGCACTGATCACGTGGCTTATCATGCACTGATCACGTGCCTATCATGCACTGATCCGTGACTGCGCATGCACTGATCACATGACTGATGTGCACACTGATCAACGTGATTGTCATGCACTGATCAGGTGGCTGTCATGTGCACTGATCACGTTGCTATCATGCACTGATCGCGTGGCTGATCATGCGCTGATCACTTTGGCTGTCATGCACTCATCACGTGACAGATATGCACTGATCACGTGGCTATCATGCACTGATCAGGTGGCTATCATGCACTGATCACTTTGCTGGGCACTGATCGCTCATCATGGCGTGATCATGCACTGATCACCTGACTTATCGCCACTGATCACGTGATTTGTCATGCACTGATCAGGCGGCTTATCATGCACTGATCGCGTAGCTATCATGCACTGATCACGTGACTGATCATGCACTGATCACATGACAGATCATGCACTGATCCGTGATTTATCATACACTGATCAGAGTGGCTATCATACACTGATCACGTTATATCATGCACTGATCCGTGGCAGTCATACACTAATCACGTGACTGATCATGCACTCTTCATATAGCTATCATGCACTGATTACGTGGCTGATCGCCACACTGATCAGAAGCTGATCATGCACTGATCACGTGGCTGATCATGCACTGATAAACTGGCTATCATTCACTGATCACGTGACTGGATCGCCCGCTCTTCACGTGACTGATCATGCACTGATCACGTGGCTGATCATGCACTGAATATAAACTGATCATACACTGTCACATGACTGCACATGCACTGAATGCAGATGGCTGATCATGCACTAATCGTGGCTGATCATGCGCTCTAATCGCGTGGCGGATCATGCACTGATCTGTGGCTGATCATGCACTGATCGCGTGGCTATCATGCATTGATCGCGTGGTTGATCATACATGATCCGTGGCTGATCATACCCAATGATCACCTGGCTGATCATGCACTGATCACGTAGCTGATCATGCACTGATCAAGTGATTGAACATGCACTGATCCCGTGACTGCCGCCACCGTCTAATCATGACTCATGCACTGATCACGTGACTGATCATGCACTGATCACGTGGCTATCATGCACTGATCACGTGGCTGATCATATCACACTGATCATCGTGACTGATCATGCACTGATCACGTGGCTATCATGCACTGATCACGTGGCTGATCATGCACTGATCACGTGACTGATCATGCACTGATCACGTGACTGATCATGCACTGATCACGTGGCTATCATGCACTGATCACATGACTGATCATGCACTGATCACGTGACTGATCATGCACTGATCACGTGGCTATCATGCACTGATCACGTGGCTGATCATGCACTGATCACGTGACTGATCATGCACTGATCACGTGGCTGATCACGTGGCACTGATGACGTGGCTGATCATGCACTGATCACGTGACTGATCATGCACTGATCACGTGGCTATCATGCACTGATCACGTGGCTGATCATGCACTGATCACGTGGCTGATCATGCACTGATCACGTGACTGATCATGCACTGATCACTTGGCTGTCATGCACTGATCCGTGGCTGATCATGCACGATCTAAATGACTGATCATCACTGATCGCGTGGCTATCAACCACGGATCACGTGACTGATCATGCACTGCTCCGCGTGGCTATCATGCACGGATCGCGTGACTGTTCATACACTGTCGCGAATTTATGTGCGCCGACACGTATTTGATCATGCGGTGATCACGTGACTGATCATGCACTGATCACGTGGCTATAATGGAATCATATGACTGTTCATGCGCTGGTCACGTGGCTATCATGCACTGATCCCGTGACTGATCGCCAATGATCACGTGACTGATCATGCACTGATCACGTGGCTATCATGCAGTGATCACGTGGCTGATCATGCACTGATCGTGACTGATCATGCACCTGATCACGTGACTGTTCTCGCCACTGTCCACGTGGCTATCATGCACTGATCGCAGGCTGATCATACAGTGATCATGACTGATCATGCACAGATCAGAGTGGCTATCATGCAGTGATCACGTGCCTATCATGCACTGATCACGGGGCTGATCATGCAATGATCGCGTGGCTGATAATGCATGATCACGTGGCTATCATGCACTGTCACGTAGCTGATCATGCACTGATCACGTAACTGTTCATGCACTGATCATGTGGCTATCATGCACTGATCACGTAGCTGATCATGCACTGATCCGTGACTTATAAAGCACTGATCACGTGGCTATCATGCACTGATCACGTGGCTATCATGCACTGATCATGACAGATCATGCACGGATCAAGTGACTGATCATGCACTGATTCACGTGGCTGTCATGCACTGATCATGACTGATCATGCACTGATCACGTGACTGTTCATACACTGATGCGTGACTGATCATGCACTGATCACGTGGCTGATCATACAGTGATCACGCCAGGTTCCTCAGGAGTGGCAACAATCGCGTGGCTATCAATCGCACGAATCCCCTGGCTCATCAGGCAATAATCAGGGACCTCAGCTCTGATCGAATGACTGTTCAGCTGGCAATAATCAAGTGACTGTTCGGGCAGGTATCCTGCAGGCTCATCTGGCACACTGTCAAGCAGAGGCTGGCATACAGTCATCAGCTGGCTGATCAAGCAGATGAGCAGGTGGCTGTCATAGGTGATGGCACGTGTCAGATGAGCAGGCGGGGATCATGACTGATCTGGGAATTTTAAACCGCTGGCTGTCATGATGATCACGCGGCTATCAGGCCTGATCGCATGACTGATCATGCAGCACGTGACTGTTCGATCAGGTGGCTATCATACAGTGACCGTGGCTGATCATGCACTGCTCATGTTGCTATCATTCACTGATCGTATATCATGCCATTGACCGTGACTGGTCATGCACTGATCACGTGGCTGATCGCACTGATCACGTGTTTTTCATGCGGTGATCACGTGGCTGTCAGCGCGGATCATATGAATGTGCAGGCAGTGATCGCGTGGTGCTATCATGCACTGATCACGTGACTCTGCATGGAGTGATCGTGACTATAATGCATGATCCGTGACTGATCATGCGCTGAACACGTGACTGATCATGCGCTGATCGTGGCTGCTATCGCACTGATCATGTGACTGTTCATACACTAAAGAGCTGGCGGCACATCACACAATCCCAGCAGGCTGATCATGGGCTGATCTGTGACTGATCATACACAGATCAGATGGCTGTCATGCAGCTCATAGCGTGGCTGATCGTGCGCAGCCCATCTGGGACTGATCATGCAGATGACAGGGAGCTATCATGCCTGATCAGCGGTGTCATGCACTGATCACGAGCTCATCATGGAATGATCACGCAGCTGCTCATACACTGATCGCGTGCCTATCATGCACTGTTCACGTGGCTGATCATACACTGATCGCGTGACTGATCATGCACTGATCGCGTGGCTGTCCATTCACTGATCGCGTGGCTGAACATGCACTGATCACGTGACTGATCATACTGATCGCGTGACTGTTCATTCACTAATCACGTGGCTGATGATCATGCACTGATAACCTTGCTGATCATACAGTGATCACGTGGCTGATCATGCACAGATCACGTGGCTGATCATGCACTGATCACGTGGCTATCATGCACTGATCATGTAGCTATCATACGCGATCCGCGTGACTGCGCATGCACTGATCACGTGGCTGATCATGCACTGATCACGTTGCTGATCATGCACTGTTCACATGACTGATCATTCACTGATCACGTGGCTATCATGCACTGATCAGGTGGCTGAGTCATTCCACGATCACGTGGCTAATCATGCACTGTTCACGTGGCATCATACACTGATCATGCTGTTGATCATACGTTGATCACGAGACTGTGCGCGCACTCATCACGTGGCTGAACATGCACTGATCACGTGACTTATCATGCACTGATCACGTGGCTGATCATGCACTGATCACGTGGCTATCATGCACTGATCACGTAGCTATCATGCACTGATCACGTGACTGATCATGCACTGATCACATGATTGATCATGCACTGGTCACGTGATTTGATCATGCACTAATCAGGTGGCTATCATGGCTGATCACGTTGCTATCGTAGAGTCACGTGTGATCATGCACTGATCACGTAGCTGATCATGCACTGATCACGTGGCTGATCTTGCACGATTACGCGACTGATCATACACTGATTGTGGCTGATCATGCACTGATCACGTGCCTGATCGTGCACGATCACCTGGCTGTCATACACACTGACGTGAGCTGATCATACACAATCCGCGTGGCTGATCATACACTGATCCGTGGCTGATCATAGAATATGCGTTGCTGATCATGCACTGATCCGTGACTGTCATGCACTGATCCCGTGGCAAACGGTCATGCACTAATCGCGTGGCGATCATGCACTAATCGCGTGCCGGATCATGCACTGATCGCGTGGCTGATCATGCACTGATCTGGTGGCTGATCATGCATTGATCACGTGACTGATCATGCACTGATCCACCTGCCTGATCATGCTGATCACCTGCCTGATCATGCACTGATCCGTAGCTGATCAGACACTGATCGCGTGATTGTGCATGCACTGAAGCCGTGACTGAACATGCACTGATCACCTGGCTGATCATGCACTGATAACGTGGCTGATCATCCACTGATCGCGTGGCTGATCATGCAATGATGATCACGTGGCTGATCATGCGCTGATCACGTGGCTGATCATGCACTAATCACGTGTCTATCATGCGCTGATCACATGATTGATCATGAACTGATCACGTGGGTATCATGCACTGATCACCTGACTGATCATCACTGATCTGCGCTGATCAAGAACTGATCCCGCGTGGATCATACACTGATCACGTGACTGATCATGCTGTGATCACGTGATTGATCATTCACTGATCACGTGATTGATCATGCACTGATCACGAAGCTGATTATGCATTGATCTTGGCTGTCATGCACTGATCACATGGCTGATCATGCCGTGATCACGCGGCTATCATGCACTGATTCCGTGACTGCGCTGCACTGATCACGTGACTGATCATGCACTGATCCCGTGACTGATCAGGCACCTGTTCTCCTGACTGATCATGGAGTCACGGCTGATCATACACTGATCGCAGGACTCTGCATGCACTGATCATGTGGCTGTTCATTACTATTCTCCTGGCTATCATGCACTGATCGCGTGGCTGATCATGCGGACTCTTCGTGAGCTCATCATGTACTGATCGCGTGGCTATCATGAACTGATCACGTGACTGATCATGCACTGCTCACGTGGCTATCATGCACTGATCATGGCTCATGACTGTTCATGCACTGATCGTGGCTGATCATGCATTGATCGTGGCTGATCATGCACTGATCGCGTGGCTGATCATGCACTGATCGCGTGGCTGATCATGAACTGATCGTGACTGATCATGCACTGATCACGTGGCTGATCATGCACTGATGCGTGGCTGATCACGCACTGATCACGTGACTGATCATGCACTGATCGCGTGGCTATGCATGCATCTGATCATCATGGCTGATCATACGTGACTGATCATGACTGTACATCAGGTGGCTGATCATGCACTGATCGTGGCTGATACACTGATCACGTGGTTGATGATGCACTGATCACGTGACTGATCATGCACTGATCACGTGGATGATCATGCACTGATCACGTGGCTGATCATGCACTGATCACGTGGTCTGATCATGCACTGATCGTGACTGATCATGCACTGATCGTGGCTGATCGCACTGATCACGTGGCTGATCATGCACTGATCACGTGACTGTGCATGCAATGATCACGTGGCTGATCATGCACTGATCACCGTGGCTGATCATGCACTAATGCGTGACTGATCTTTGCCTGATCACGTGGCTGATCATGCACTGATCACTTCGGCTGATCATGCACAGATCCGTGACTGATCATGCACTGATCACGTGGCTGATCATGCACTGATCACGTGACTGATCATGCACTGATCACGTGGCTGATCACACTGATCACGTGGCTGATCGTGCACTGATCACCTGGCTGATCATGCATGATCACGGCTGATCATGCACTGATCACGTGACTGATCATGCACTGATCACGTGGCTGATCATGCACTGATCACGTGGCTGATCATACACTGATCACGTGATTGATCATGCACTGATCACGTGGCTGATCATGCACTGATCACGTGGTGATCATGCACTGATCACGTGGTTGATCATGCACTGATCACGGCTGATCATGCACTGATCCGTGGCTGATCATGCACTGATCACGTGGCTGATCGCGCACTGGATCACGTGACTGATCATACAATGATCACGTGGCTGATCATGCACTGATCACGTGGATGATCATGCACTGATCACGTGACTGATCATGCACTGATCACGTGACTGGATCATGCGTTGATCACATGGCTGATCATGCACTGATCACGTGGCAGTATCATGCACTGATCACGTTGACGACCGTACAGTCAGATCACGTACTGATAATGCACTGATCAGGCTGATCATGCAATGATCACGTGACTGATCATGCACTGATCACGTGGCTCGATCATGCACTGATCACGTGGCTATCATGCACTGATCACCAACTGTCTGGCACTGATCACGTGACTGATCATACACTGATCGCGTGGCTATCATGCACTGATCACGTGGCTGATCATGAACTGATCACGTGACTGATCATGATCATGACGTGACTATCATACACTGATCAGGCTGATCATGCACTGATCGCGTGGCTGATCATGCACTGCTGTTCATGCACTGATCACGTGGCTGATCATGCACTGATCGCGTGGCTGATCATACTCTGATCCGTGACTGATCATGCACTGATCACGTGGCTATCATGCACTGATCACGTGGCTGATCATGCACTGATCACATGGCTGATCATGCACTGATCACGTGCTGATCATGCACTGATCACGTGGCTATCATGCACTGATCACGTGGCTGATCATGCACTGATCACGTGACTGATCATGCACTGATCTCGTGGCTGATCATGCACTGATCACGTGGCTGATCATGCACTGATCACGTGGCTGATCATGCACTGATCACGTGACTGATCATGCACTGATCACGTGGCTGATCATGCACTGATCACGTGGCTATCATGCACTGATCACGTGACTGATCATGCACTGATCACGTGGCTATCATGCACTGATCACGTGGATGATCATGCACTGATCACGTGACTGATAATGCACTGATCACGTGGCTATCATGCACTGATCATATGGCTGATCATACAGTGATCACTTGACTGATCATGCACAGATCAGGTGGCTATCATAGAGTGATCACGTGGCTGATCATGCACTGATCACGTAACTGCTCATGCATTGATCACGTGGCTATCATGCACTGATCAGGTGGGAGATCATGCACTGATCACGTGGCTGATCATGCACTGATCACGTGACTGATCATGCACTGATCACGTGGCTGATCATGCACTGATCACGTGGCTGATCATGCACTGATCACGTGACTGATCATGCACTGATCACGTGACTGTTCATACACTGATCACGAGGCTGCACATGCACTGATCACGTGGCTGATCATGCACTGATTGATGGCTGATCATGCATGCACTGATCACGTGACTGATCATGCACTGATCACGTGGCTGATCATGCACTGATCACGTGGCTGATCATGCACTGATCACGTGACTGATCATGCACTGATCACGTGACTGATCATGCACTGATCACGTGGCTGATCATGCACTGATCACGTGGCTGATCATGCACTGATCACGTGGCTGATCATGCACTGATCACGTGGCTGATCATGCACTGATCACGTGGCTGATCATGCACTGATCACGTGGCTGATCATGCACTGATCACGTGGCTGATCATGCACTGATCACGTGGCTGATCATGCACTGATCACGTGGCTGATCATGCACTGATCACGTGGCTGATCATGCACTGATCGCGTGGCTGATCATGCACTGATCACGTGGCTGATCATGCACTGATCACGTGGCTGATCATGCACTGATCACGTGGCTGATCATGCACTGATCACGTGACTGATCATGCACTGATCACGTGGCTGATCATGCACTGATCACGTGGCTGATCATGCACTGATCATGTGGCTGATCATGCACTGATCACGTGACTGATCATGCACTGATCACGTGGCTATCATGCACTGATCACGTGGCTGATCATGCACTGATCACGTGACTGATCATGCACTGATCACGTGGCTGATCATGCACTGATCACGTGGCTATCATGCACTGATCACGTGGCTGATCATGCACTGATCACGTGACTGTTCATGCACTGATCACGTGGCTATCATGCACTGATCACGTGGCTGATCATGCACTGATCACGTGACTGATCATGCACTGATCACGTGACTGATCATGCACTGATCACGTGGCTGATCATGCACTGATCACGTGGCTGATCATGCACTGATCATGACTGATCATGCACTGATGATGGCTGATCATACACTGATCACGTGGCTGATCATGCACTGATCACGTGGCTGATCATGCACTGATCACGTGACTGTTCATGCACTGATCACGTGGCTGATCATGCACTGATCACGTGGCTGATCATACACTGATCACGTGACTGATCATGCACAGATCACGTGGCTATCATGCACTGATCACGTGGCTGATCATGCACTGATCACGTGGCTGATCATGCACTGATCACGTGGCTGATCATGCACTGATCACGTGGCTGATCATGCACTGATCACGTGACTGCTCATGCACTGATCACGTGGACTGATCATGCACTGATCACGTGGCTGATCATGCACTGATCATGACTGATCATGCACTGATCACGTGGCTGATCATGCACTGATCACGTGGCTGATCATGCACTGATCACATGGCTGATCATGCACTGATCACGTGACTGTTCATGCACTGATCACGTGGCTGATCATGCACTGATCACGTGGCTGATCATGCACTGATCACCTGACTGATCATGCACTGATCACGTGGCTGATCATGCACTGATCACGTGGCTGATCATGCACTGATCACGTGACTGATCATGCACTGATCACGTGACTGATCATGCACTGATCACGTGGCTATCATGCACTGATCACGTGGCTGATCATGCACTGATCACGTGACTGATCATGCACTGATCACGTGACTGTTCATACACTGATCACGTGGCTATCATGCACTGATCATATGGCTGATCATACAGTGATCACGTGACTGATCATGCACAGATGACGTGGCTATCATGCACTGATTACGTGGCTATCATGCACTAATCACGTGGACGATGATACACTGATCACGTGACTGATCATGCACTGATCACGTGGCTGATCATGCACTGATCACGTGGCTATCATGCACTGATCACATGACTGATCATGCACTGATCACGTGACTGTTCATACACTGATCACGTGGCTATCATGCACTGATCACGTGGCTGATCATGCACTGATCACGTGACTGATCATGCACTGATCACGTGGCTATCATGCACTGATCACGTGGCTGATCATGCACTGATCACGTGACTGATCATGCACTGATCACGTGGCTATCATGCACTGATCACGTGGCTGATCATGCACTGATCACGTGGCTGATCATGCACTGATCACGTGGCTGATCATGCACTGATCACGTGGCTATCATGCACTGATCACGTGGCTGATCATGCACTGATCACGTGGACTGATCATGCACTGATCATCATCATGCACTGGCTGATCATGCACTGATCACGTGGCTGATCATGCACTGATCACGTGGCTGATCATGCTGATCACGTGACTGATCATGCACTGATCACGTGGCTATCATGCACTGATCACGTGGCTGATCATGCACTGATCACGTGACTGATCATGCACTGATCACGTGACTATCATGCACTGATCACGTGGCTATCATGCACTGATCACGTGACTGATCATGCACTGATCACGTGACTGTTCATACACTGATCACGTGGCTATCATGCACTGATCATATGGCTGATCATACAGTGATCACTTGACTGATCATGCACAGATCACGTGACTGTTCATACACTGATCAGGTGGCTATCATGGAGTGATCACGTGGCTGATCATGCACTGATCACGTGACTGATCATGCACTGATCACGTGGCTATCATGCACTGATCACGTGGCTGATCATGCACTGATCACGTGACTGATCATGCACTGATCACGTGGCTGATCATGCACTGATCACGTGGCTGATCATGCACTGATCACGTGGCTGATCATGCACTGATCACGTGGCTGATCATGCGCACTGATCACGTGGCTGATCATGCACTGATCACATGACTGATCATGCACTGATCACGTGACTGATCATGCACTGATCACGTGGCTGATCATGCACTGATCACTGACGTGGCTGATCATGCACTGATCACGTGGCTGATCATACACTGATCACGTGACTGATCATGCACTGATCACGTGGCTGATCATGCACTGATCACGTGGCTGATCATGCACTGATCACGTGACTGATCATACACTGATCGCGTGGCTGATCATGCACTGATCACGTGACTGATCATACACTGATCACGTGGCTGATCATGCACTGATCGCGTGATCTGATCATATCACTGATCACGTGGCTGATCATGCACTGATCACGTGGCTGATCATGCACTGATCACGTGACTGATCATGCACTGATCACGTGACTGATCATGCACTGATCACGTGGCTGATCATGCACTGATCACGTGGCTGATCATGCACTGATCACGTGACTGATCATACACTGATCACGTGGCTGATCATGCACTGATCGCGTGGCTATC
>NW_027219355.1:0-5968 GCF_027580195.1 Bos mutus
CTGCACTGAACCAGGCTGGCTCCTGCCCTCAGGCAAGACCCGACAAAGACTCCTGAGCCACGCCCGGTGCCTGCCTGAACAGGCTGGCGCCTGCCTCGGGCAGGACCTGACAAACACTCCTGGGACCACCGGGTCCCTGCCGAAGCAGGCTGGCTCCTGCCTTCGTTCAGCACCTGCGCAAAGTAAACCGCGAGACTCAGCTCGCTCCCTGCCGTCCACTTCTCTGTGTCCTGCCCTTGGTCCTCGCCGGGACAAGCCTGATCCCATAGCTCACTCCGGCACTGAGACCCGCCTCGGGGCCAGCTGCTTCAAGACCCAGAAATACATCTCGGTCGCACTGAAGAAGCAGTTTAGGGCCTGCCTGTCCGATTCCGTGACACACACTCCTGAGGCCCTCAGCTGCGTGCCACCTGAACTCAGATGGATGCCCATGGTAACACCCCCTGCCCTCCCCCACACAACCTCTGGCGTCATCTCTGTCCTGAAGCGCAACCGCGGTGGTTTCTGCCTCTGGCCAAGGCCCCGACAAACAATCCGGGCCAAACCTGTTTGTCCCGAGCGACGGTGGGGATCCTCCTTGTTCCGACCCGGAATCACTGCTGGCCCTCATCTCACGGCTGCACTCAGCCACGCGAAGTTCATGCTTCCTGAAGTGCCCGTCAGGCTCTGAGCCCGTCTCGGTCACCCAGACTGAACCATTCAGTGGGTGCCTTGTGCGGTCCCTAACACAGACTCACGACCCCACCTCCTCAGCCCCTGCGGTCAAGCAGGCTGTTGGATTTGGACTTTCGTTCGGTCAGAAACATAATCCTCAGCGCGGCGTCTCAGTCCCTGCCCAGAAACATGCTGGGGTCCTTCCCACTATTCAAGCCCTGAAAAGCCCTCCTGAGCACATCGGGTTCCCTGCCCTCAATCAGGCTGGTCCTGCCCTTGGACCAAGGCCCAGCAAACACTCCTGAGCCTACATGGTCATTGCTCTCCCAACTGGCCCAGTACCCTCCACTTCTTCCGACCGACAAACACTCCTGGCCAAAATCTCGGTTCCTGCGGGGCGAGGCTGGAGGTCAGCCGGCGTCGGTCCCGACAGACCCTCGAACCTGCCTGCGCGGCCACGGCCGCGCTCAGCTGGGCCTCCCCTGCTGCGGCGCGGTCAGCGCCCGAGCCAACATCTGCCGCTGCCTGGCTGCGGCTCGACAAGCACTTGCTGAAGCCACGGCAAATGCGCCTTGCCCACCATGGGCGCTGTGCTGAACCAGTCGGTTCTGCCCTTGGCGCTCTCAACCACGTCCTCCTGGGGCCTCCTCTGCCTCTGCCCTGAAGCCGTCGCGTCCTGCCTACGATCAGACCTCGAAAGCCCTCCTGAGGGCATCTCGGACCCACGAGACAGGGTGGGCGTGCCCTCGTTCAATCACCGGAAACACTGCTGAGCCCGCATCTTGAGTCGCGCTAAACCTGGCGGGGTCCTACCAGGAAATACTCCTGAACAACATCTCTCCCTGCCTGAACGGTCTGGGTCTGGCCTTGTTGATTCCTCAGCACAGACTCCTGGGCCTCCTCCTCGTGTCTGCCCTGAAGGGCTGCGGTCCTGCCTGCCCTGCCGGCGCCGACAGACACTCCTGAGCCACCGCCCGGTGCCTGCTCTAAACCAGGCTGGCTCCTGCCCTCGGGCAATACCTGCAAACACCCTGGGCCCCGCCCGGTGTCTGCACTGATCCAGGCTGGCTCCTGCCCTCGGTCAAGACCTGACAAACACTCCAGAGCCCTCCGGATCCCTGCACCGAGCAGGCTGGCTCCTGCCTTCGTTCCAGCACCTGGCAAGCAACCACGGGCGACTCAGCTCGCTCCCTGCCCGTCCGCCCGGCTGTATCCTGCATGCTGGTCCCTCTCCGGAGACAAAGCGCGCGATCCCGCAGCTCACTCCGCTTTGAAGCCCGCACCTCTGGAAGCAGCGCCTTCGGGCCGAATACATCTCATTGGCGCACTGAAGAAGCAGTTTTAGGGCCTGCCCTTGATTCCCATGTGGCACACACTCCTGAGCCCTCAGCTCGCGTTGCCGCCCTGAACTTGGATGGATGCTGCCCGCAGCCCCACCCCCCACACTCCACTAAACACGCCTGGCGTTCATCTTGGTCCCTGGGCTCAGCCCGGTCGTTTCTGCCTCTGGCCAGGCCCCGACAAACAATCTGGGCCCAAACTTGGCCCCCCTGTTTGGGCGTGGTGAGTCCTCTCCTTGTTTAAACCCGGAATCATTGCACCCTCATCTCGCGGCTGCCAAACCAGGCAGATCGTGCCCGCTTCCAGTGCCCTTCGCTCCTGAGCTTTCCGTCTCGGTCACTGATCTAAACAGTCGAGGTCGCCGCGGCCGAGCGCCTGATACGGGCTCGACCCACCTCTGGGTCCCTGCAGTCAAGGCGTGGTGCGTTGGATTATCCATGTTCGAGTCGGGAGCATAATCCTGAGGAAAGCGCGTCTCAGGCCACACTGCCCGAAGCGGGCTGGAGTCCTTCCCGTATTCAAGCCCGTGAAGGCACTCGCAGAACCCGCCGGGTTCCTGCCCTCAAACGGTAGGTCCTGCCCTTGGACCGACCCGGCAAACACTCCTGGTCTGCATCGGTCGCTGCCCTCAGCAGGCGTTCGCGCTTCTTCCCGACCTGAAAACACTCCTGAGCCAGCACCTCCGTCCCGCGGGGCGGGCTGGATCCCGCCGGCGACAGTCCCCGACCTCTCTGGAGCCTGCCTCACGGCCGGCGCGCACCTGGCTGGGCCTTCCCCTGGTGCCGCGTCCCGTCCGCGCCCCGAGACAACATCTCTCCTTCCATGCACGGCGCGGCTCCGGCAAGCGCGCTGAAGCCACCCCGGCAAATGTGCCCTGTGCCCACCCTCGGGCTGCGCTAGACCAGTCGAGGTCGGCCGCCCAGGGCTACCTCGCGTCCTCCTGAGGCCACCTTTAAGCTCTCTGCCCTGAGCCGTCGCGGCGTCTGACCACAGTCCCAACCTCGAGAAACCCTCCTGGGCATCTGCGGTCCTGCTGCCAGACAGGGTGGGCCGTGCCTTGTTCAATCACCGGGAAACACTGCTGAGCCCACTCTTGGTCCGCCTGAACCTGGCGGGTTCCTGCCCAGGAACTACTTCTGAAGCTGCATTCGGTCCCTGCCACAGGTCTAGGTCTGGCCCTTGTTTGAGTGCCCAGCCGAGACTCCTGAGGCCCCATCTCTGTGCCTGCCCTGAAGGAGGCTGGGCCCGCCATGGCGGCGCCACAAACAGTCCTGGGCCCACGCCGGTCTCTGCCTGAACCAGGCTGGCCCTGCCCTCTGGCAGGACCCGACAAACATTCCTGAGCACGCCGGTCCTGCACTGAACCAGGCTGGCTCCTGCCTCAGGCAGACCCTGACAAACACTCCTGAGCCACTGCCGGTGCCTGCACTGAACTAGGCTGGCGCTGCCTGGCGGACCGCAACCTCCTGAGAGCGTCCTGCCGAAACCAGCTGGCTCCGACCGCCGTCCAGCACCAGAGTAACGGCAGGAGACTCCAGCTCACTCCGTGCCGCGTCCGCGTCGCTGTATCCTGCCTTTGGTCCACTCGCCGGGATCGAGGCCTGATCCCGCCAACTCACTCGGCGCTGAACCGCAGCGGAGCGCTGCTTCAACACCCGAGGAAATACGCTCTCATTCGTACGCGCACTGAAGAGCAGTTTCGGGCCTGCCCTTCTGCCCACGTTTGGTCTCATGTTACACTCCTGAGCTTCCCACAGCTGCGTACCGCGCCCTGAACTCAGATGGATGCGCGCCAGGCAACACCCCACCACCTCCCCCCTGGCTCTGAGCGTCATCTGTCCTGGCTCAGCCACGGTGGTTTTTCTGCCTCTGGCCAGGCCCCCGACAAACAATCCGGGCCCAGGCCTGGCCCTGCCCCGACAGCGGTGAGGCCTCTCCTTGTTCAAACAGCCAGAATCACATTTCCAGCCCTCATCTCATGCTGCGCCAAACCAGGCGGAGGTTCCGCCTTCCTCAGTGCCCGTCGAAACTCCTGGCCCGTCGGTCACTGGGCTGAACCATTCGGAGTTCGTGCCCGTCGGTCCCCTAGCACAGACTCCGACCCACCTCTCTGGTCCTGCAGTCAAGCGGCGTTACGTTGGACTTTCCGTGTTGAGTCCCAAAAACAATCCTCAGCGCGGCGTCTCAGTCCCTGCCCAGAAACATGCTGGGTCCTTCCCATGTTCAAGCCCTGAAAAGCCCTCCTGAGGCACATCAGATTTCCTGCCTCAATCCAGGCTGGGTCCTGCCCCTTGGACAAGGCCCAGCAAACACTCTAGGCCTGCATCGGTCGTTGCTCTCAGCTGGGCGATTGCCTCACTTCTTCCGACCTGACAAACACTCCTGGGCCAAATCTCGGTTCCTGCGGGACGAGGCTGGGTCCAGCCGGCGTCGGTCCCGACAGACCCTCTTGAACCTGCCTCGCGGCCCGCCGCCAGCTCAGCTGGGCCTCCTGCTGCACGGGCGCAGTCCACCCACCTGAGCCAACATCTCTTCACAGCACTGGCTGTGGTCTGACAAGCACTTGCTGAAGCACCGGGCAACGCGCTTTTGCCCACCCCATGGGCCGGTGCTGAACCAGTCGCAGGTTCTGCCCTTGGGCTACTCAACACGCCCTGGAGGCCTCCTTCTCGCACTTCTGTTCTGAAGCTTTGCGCGCCTCTGCCCACGATCAGACCTTCTAAGCCCTCCTGAGGGAGCACCGGACCTCGCGACAGAGACAGGGTGGGCGTGCCCTCGTTCAATCACCGGAAACACTGCTGGCCGCATCTTGATCGCTAAACCTGGCCGGAATTCCTACCCCAAATACTCCTGAAACAACACATCTCTCTCCCTGCTTTCAGACGGTCTAGGTCTGGCCCTTGTTCGATTCACTCAGCACAGACTCTGGGCCCCCATCTCGTTAATGCCTGCCCTGAAGGGCGCTGGGTCCTGCCCATGCCGGCGCCGACAGACACTCCTGAGCCCGATTGCCTGCTCCTAAACGGGCTGGCTCTGCGCAAGACAATACCGCAATAAACACCCTGGGCCCCCAGCCGGTGTCTGCAGTCAGGCTGGCTCCTGCCTCGGTCAAGACCTGTTGCACCTGGCAAAGTAACCGGCGACTCAGCTCGCTCCCTGCCCGCCCTTGCTGTGTCCTGCGTGGTCCCTCTCCGGAGCAAGCTGCGTCCGCGCTCACTCCGGCGCACTGAACCACCTCTGGGGCTGGTCTGCTTCAAGACCGAGAAATACATCTCGGTCGGCGCCTGAAGAAGCGTCTAGGGCCTGCCTTCTTCGATTCCGACACACCTCCTGAGCCACGGCTGCGTGCCGCCTGAACTGGATGGATGCTGCCTTGCAACCCCACCTCCACACACATACACTAAACTACGCCTGGCGTTCATCTTGGTCCTAGGCTCAACACGGTGGTTTCTGCCTCTGGCCAGGTCCCCGACAAACAATCCGGGCTGAGCCTGGCCCCCTGTCCCGAGCGGCGGTAGTCCTCTCATGTCGGCCTCCGGAATCACTGGCCCCTCATCTCGCGCTGCACCAGACCAGGCAGAGTCGTGCCCTTCCAAGTGCCCTTCTAAGACTCCTGAGCCCCGTCTCGGTCACTGATCTAAACAGTCGAGGTCCTGCCCTTGTCAGAGCGCCTGTACAGACTCGACCCCACCTCTCGGTCCCTGCAGGTCAGAGCGTGTTCGTTGGATTATCCATGTTGAGTCCGGGAACATAATCCTGAGGCGCGTCTCAGGCCCTGCCAGCGGGCTGGGTCCTTCCATGTTCAAGCCCGTGAGCACTCCTGAACCCGCCGGGTTCCCTGCCCTCAATCAGGCTGGGTCTGCCCTTGGACCGACCCCGCAAACACTCCTGAGTCCGCGTCGGTGCGCTGCCCTCAGCACTGGCGATTCAGGCGCTTCTTCCCGACTCTGAAAACACTCCTGAGCCACACCTC
>NW_027219356.1:0-10697 GCF_027580195.1 Bos mutus
CAAGTGATCAGTGAATGTCAGCCACCTGATCAGTGCGTGATCAGCCACCGGATCAGTGTATGATGAGCCACGTGATCAGTGCATGATCAGTCACGTAATGAGTGTATGATCAGCCATGTGATCAGTGCATGGACAGTCACGTGACCATGTATGATCAGCCAAATAGTCAGTGCATGATCAGGTACGTGATCAGTGCATGATCAGACACGTGATAGGGCATGATCAGCCAACTGATCAGTGCATGATCCGCAACGTGATCAGTGCATGATCAGCCAGGTGTTCAGTGCATGATGAGGCTCGTGAAGAGTGCATGATCAGTCACGTGATCAGTGTATGATCGCGATCAGTGCGTGATCAGTGCGTGATCGGTGATGATCAGCCGCGTGATCAGTGCATGATCAGCCCACGTGATCAGTGCATGATCAGCAGTGCATGATCAGTCACGTGATCAGTGTATGATCAGCCACGTGATCAGTGCATGATCAGTCGCGTGATCAGTGCATGATCAGCCGCGTGATCAGTGCATGATCATCCGCGTGATCAGTGCATGATCAGCCACGTGATCAGTGCATGATCAGCCCGCGTGATCAGTGCATGATCAGCCGCGTGATCAGTGCATGATCGTGATCAGTGTGATCAGTGCGCGTGATCAGTGCGTGATCAGTGCGTGATCATGATCCCGTGATCAGTGCATGATCAGCCACGTGATCAGTGCATGATCAGCCGCGTGATCAGTGCATGATCAGCCGCGTGATCAGTGCATGATCAGCCGCGTGATCAGTGTGCATGATCAGCCACGTGATCAGTGCATGATCAGCCGCGTGATCAGTGCATGATCAGCCGCGTGATCAGTGCATGATCAGCCACGTGATCAGTGCATGATCAGCCACGATGATCAGCCGCGTGATCAGTGCATGATCAGTGATCGTGATGAGTGCATGATCAGTGATCGTGATCAGTGTGCATGATCGTGATCAGTGTGCATGATCAGCCACGTGATCAGTGCATGATCAGCCACGTGATCAGTGCATGATCAGCCACGTGATCAGTGCATGATCAGCCGCGTGATCAGTGCATGATCAGCCACGTGATCAGTGCATGATCAGCCGCGTGATCAGTGCATGATCAGCCGCGTGATCAGTGCATGATCAGCCACGTGATCAGTGCATGATCAGTCACGTGATCAGTGCATGATCAGCCGCGTGATCAGTGCATGATCAGCCACGTGATCAGTGCATGATCAGCCGCGTGATCAGTGCATGATCAGCCGCGTGATCAGTGCATGATCAGCCACGTGATCAGTGCATGATCAGCGCGTGATCAGTGCATGATCAGCCGCGTGATCAGTGCATGATCAGCCGCGTGATCAGTGCATGATCAGCCACGTGATCAGTGCATGATCAGCCGCGTGATCAGTGCATGATCAGTCGCGTGATCAGTGCATGATCAGTGCATGATCGTGATCAGTGCATGATCAGCCACGTGATCAGTGCATGATCAGTCGCGTGATCAGTGCATGATCAGCCGCGTGATCAGTCGTGCATGATCAGCCACGTGATCAGTGCATGATCAGCCGCGTGATCAGTGCATGATCAGCCGCGTGATCAGTGCATGATCAGCCGCGTGATCAGTGCATGATCAGCCACGTGATCAGTGCATGATCAGCCGCGTGATCAGTGCATGATCAGCCACGTGATCAGTGCATGATCAGCCGCGTGATCAGTGCATGATCAGTCACGTGATCAGTGCATGATCAGCCACGTGATCAGTGCATGATCAGCCCGCGTGATCAGTGCATGATCAGCCACGTGATCAGTGCATGATCAGCCGCGTGATCAGTGCATGATCAGTCACGTGATCAGTGCATGATCAGCCGCGTGATCAGTGCATGATCAGCCACGTGATCAGTGCATGATCAGCCGCGTGATCAGTGCATGATCAGCCGCGTGATCAGTGCATGATCAGCCACGTGATCAGTGCATGATCAGATCGTGATCAGTGCATGATCAGCCAGCGTGGTGTGCATGATCAGCCGCGTGATCAGTGCATGATCAGTCGCGTGATCAGTGCATGATCAGCCCGCGTGATCAGTGCATGATCAGTCACGTGATCAGTCAGTGTGCATGATCAGCCCGTGATCAGTGCATGATCAGCCGCGTGATCAGTGCATGATCAGCCACGTGATCAGTGCATGATCAGCCGCGTGATCAGTGCATGATCAGCCGCGTGATCAGTGCATGATCAGCCACGTGATCAGTGCATGATCAGTCCGCGTGATCAGTGCATGATCAGCCACGTGATCGTCAGTGCATGATCAGTCCGCGTGATCAGTGCATGATCAGCCGCGTGATCAGTGATCAGTGATGATCAGCCGCGTGATCAGTGCATGATCAGCCACGTGATCAGTGCATGATCAGCCGCGTGATCAGTGCATGATCAGTCGCGTGATCAGTGCATGATCAGCCACGTGATCAGTGCATGATCAGCCGCGTGATCAGTGCATGATCAGCCGCGTGATCAGTGCATGATCAGTCCGTGATCCGTGTGATCAGCCACGTGTGCATGATCAGCCACGTGATCAGTGCATGATCAGCCGCGTGATCAGTGCATGATCAGCCACGTGATCAGTGCATGATCAGCCACGTGATCAGTGCATGATCAGCCGCGTGATCAGTGCATGATCAGCCACGTGATCAGTGCATGATCAGTCGCGTGTGAGTCAGTGCATGATCAGCCACGTGATCAGTGCATGATCAGCCACGTGATCAGTGCATGATCAGCCCACGTGATCAGTGCATGATCAGCCACGTGATCAGTGCATGATCAGCCGCGTGATCAGTGCATGATCAGCCGCGTGATCAGTGCATGCGTGATCAGCCACGTGATCAGTGCATGATCAGCCCGTGATCAGTGCATGATCAGCCACGTGATCAGTGCATGATCATCAGCACGTGATCATCCGTGTGCATGATCAGTCGCGTGATCAGTGCATGATCAGCCACGTGATCAGTGCATGATCAGCCACGTGATCAGTGCATGATCAGTCAGTGCGTGATCAGTGCATGATCAGTCGCGTGATCGCGTGATCAGTGCATGATCAGCCACGTGATCAGTGCATGATCAGCCGCGTGATCAGTGCATGATCAGCCGCGTGATCAGTGCATGATCAGCCGCGTGATCAGTGCATGATCAGGCACGTGATCAGTGCATGATCAGCCACGTGATCAGTGCATGATCAGCGCGTGATCAGTGCATGATCAGTCGCGTGATCAGTGCATGATCAGCCGCGTGATCAGTGCATGATCAGCCGCGTGTCAGTCAGTGATCATGTCAGATCGCGTGTGTGCATGATGTCAGTGCGTGATCAGTGCATGATCAGCCACGTGATCAGTGCATGATCAGCCGCGTGATCAGTGCATGATCAGCCACGTGATCAGTGCATGATCAGCCGCGTGATCAGTGCATGATCAGCCGCGTGATCAGTGCATGATCAGCCACGTGATCAGTGCATGATCAGCCACGTGATCAGTGCATGATCAGCCCGCGTGATCAGTGCATGATCAGCCCGTGTGATGCATGTGCACGTGATCAGTGCGTGATCAGTGTGATGAGTCATGATCCGCGTGATCAGTGCATGATCAGCCCGTGATCAGTCAGTGCATGATCAGCCGCGTGATCAGTGCATGATCATCAGCGTGATCGTGATCAGTGCGTGATCAGTGCATGATCAGCCGCGTGATCAGTGCATGATCAGCCACGTGATCAGTGTGCATGATCAGATCGTGTGATCAGTGCATGATCAGCCGCGTGATCAGTGCATGATCATCAGTGCGTGATCAGTGCATGATCAGCCACGTGATCAGTGCATGATCAGCCGCGTGATCAGTGCATGATCAGCCGCGTGATCAGTGCATGATCAGCCACGTGATCAGTGCATGATCAGCCCGCGTGATCAGTGCATGATCAGCCGCGTGATCAGTGCATGATCAGCCGCGTGATCAGTGCATGATCAGTCACGTGATCAGTGCATGATCAGCCGCGTGATCAGTGCATGATCAGCCCGCGTGATCAGTGCATGATCAGCCACGTGATCAGTGCATGATCAGTCGCGTGATCAGTGCATGATCAGCCGCGTGATCAGTGCATGATCAGCCACGTGATCAGTGCATGATCAGCCGCGTGATCAGTGCATGATCAGTCGCGTGATCAGTGCATGATCAGCCGCGTGATCAGTGCATGATCAGCCGCGTGATCAGTGCATGATCAGCCGCGTGATCAGTGCATGATCAGCCACGTGTGATCAGTGCATGATCAGCCGTGATCAGTGCATGATCAGCCACGTGATCAGTGCATGATCAGCCGCGTGATCAGTGCATGATCAGCCGCGTGATCAGTGCATGATCGCGTGATCAGTGTGATCAGTGCGTGATCAGTGCATCAGCTGCGTGATCAGTGCATGATCAGCCACGTGATCAGTGCATGATCAGCCACGTGATCAGTGCATGATCAGCCACGTGATCAGTGCATGATCAGCCGCGTGATCGTGATCAGTGCATGATCGTGATCAGTGTGATCAGTGTGTGATCAGTGCATGATCGCGTGATCAGTGCATGATCAGCCACGTGATCAGTGCATGATCAGCCACGTGATCAGTGCATGATCAGTCCGCGTGATCAGTGCATGATCAGCCGCGTGATCAGTGCATGATCAGCCGCGTGATCAGTGCATGATCAGCCACGTGATCAGTGCATGATCAGCCACGTGATCAGTGCATGATCAGTCACGTGTGATCAGTGCATGATCAGCCGCGTGATCAGTGCATGATCAGCCGCGTGATCAGTGCATGATCAGTCACGTGATCAGTGCATGATCAGCCACGTGATCAGTGCATGATCAGCCACGTGATCAGTGCATGATCAGTCGCGTGATCAGTGCATGATCAGCCCCGTGATCAGTGCATGATCAGCCACGTGATCAGTGCATGATCAGCCACGTGATCAGTGCATGATCAGCCCGTGCGTGATCAGTGTGCATGATCAGCGTGCGTGATCAGTGCATGA
This sequence comes from Bos mutus, assembly GCF_027580195.1. Lineage (NCBI taxonomy): Eukaryota > Metazoa > Chordata > Mammalia > Artiodactyla > Bovidae > Bos > Bos mutus. The sequence continues at coordinate 5,061 of NW_027219356.1, forward strand.
TCAGCCGCGTGATCAGTGCATGATCAGTCGCGTGATCAGTGCATGATCAGCAGCGCGTGATCAGTGCATGATCAGCCGCGTGATCAGTGCATGATCAGTCACGTGATCAGTGCATGATCAGCCCCGTGATCAGTGCATGATCAGCCACGTGATCAGTGCATGATCATCCCGCGTGATCAGTGCATGATCAGTCACGTGATCAGTGCATGATCAGCGCGTGATCAGTGCATGATCAGCCACGTGATCAGTGCATGATCAGCCGCGTGATCAGTGCATGATCAGTCACGTGATCAGTGCATGATCAGCCCGTGATCAGTGCATGATCAGCCCGTGATCAGTGCATGATCACGTGATCGTGATCATCAGTGCGTGTGATCAGTGATCATGATGATCAGTCGCGTGATCAGTGCATGATCAGCCCGTGATCAGTGCATGATCAGCCGCGTGATCAGTGCATGATCAGTCGCGTGATCAGTGCATGATCAGCCCGTGATCAGTGCATGATCAGCCACGTGATCAGTGCATGATCAGCCGCGTGATCAGTGCATGATCAGTCACGTGATCAGTGTGCATGATCAGCCGCGTGATCAGTGCATGATCAGCCGCGTGATGATCAGTGCATGATGATCAGCCGCGTGATCAGTGCATGATCAGTCGCGTGATCAGTGTGCATGATCAGCCCCGTGATCAGTGCGTGATCGCGTGATCATGATCAGCCACGTGATCAGTGCATGATCATCAGCCACGTGATCAGTGCATGATCATCAGCCGCGTGATCAGTGCATGATCAGCCACGTGATCAGTGCATGATCAGCCGCGTGATCAGTGCATGATCAGCCGCGTGATCAGTGCATGATCAGCCACGTGATCAGTGCATGATCAGCCACGTGATCAGTGCATGATCAGCCGCGTGATCAGTGCATGATCAGCCGCGTGATCAGTGCATGATCAGCCACGTGATCAGTGCATGATGATCAGCCACGTGATCAGTGCATGATCAGTGCCGCGTGATCAGTGCATGATCAGCCGCGTGATCAGTGCATGATCAGCCGCGTGATCAGTGCATGATCAGCCGCGTGATCAGTGCATGATCAGCCATGTGATCAGTGCATGATCAGCCACGTGATCAGTGCATGATCAGCCGCGTGATCAGTGCATGATCAGCCGTGATCAGTGTGCATCATCAGCCGCGTGATCAGTGCGTGATCAGTGCGCGTGATCAGTGCATGTGAGTCGCGTGATCAGTGCATGATCAGCCACGTGATCAGTGCATGATCAGCCCGCGTGATCAGTGCATGATCAGCCGCGTGATCAGTGCATGATCAGCCACGTGATCAGTGCATGATCAGCCACGTGATCAGTGCATGATCAGCCGCGTGATCAGTGCATGATCAGCCACGTGATCAGTGCATGATCATCAGCGCGTGATCAGTGCATGATCATCAGTCGCGTGATCAGTGCATGATCAGCCGCGTGATCAGTGCATGATCAGCCGCGTGATCAGTGCATGATCAGCCCGCGTGATCAGTGCATGATCAGTCCGCGTGATCAGTGCATGATCAGCCCGCGTGATCAGTGCATGATCAGTCTGCGTGATCAGTGCATGATCAGCCACGTGATCAGTGCATGATCAGTCGCGTGATCAGTGCATGATCAGCCGCGTGATCAGTGCATGATCAGCCGCGTGATCAGTGCATGATCAGCCGCGTGATCAGTGCATGATCAGTCGCGTGATCAGTGTGCATGATCAGCCGCGTGATCAGTGCATGATCAGCCACGTGATCAGTGCATGATCAGCCGCGTGATCAGTGCATGATCAGCCGCGTGATCAGTGCATGATCAGCCACGTGATCAGTGCATGATCAGTCGCGTGATCAGTGCATGATCAGCCGCCGCGTGATCAGTGCATGATCAGCCACGTGATCAGTGCATGATCAGCCACGTGATCAGTGCATGATCAGCCACGTGATCAGTGCATGATCAGCCGCGTGATCAGTGCATGATCAGCCACGTGATCAGTGCATGATCAGCCCGTGATCAGTGCATGATCAGCCGCGTGATCAGTGTGCATGATCAGCCACGTGATCAGTGTGTGCGTGATCAGTGCGTGATCAGTGCGTGATCAGTCCGCGTGATCAGTGTGCCATGATCAGCCGCGTGATCAGTGCGTGATCAGTGCATGATCAGCCGTGATCAGTGCATGATCAGCCACGTGTGATCAGTGTGCATGATCAGTCGCGTGATCAGTGCAGTGCATGATGATCAGCCGCGTGATCAGTGCATGATCAGCCACGTGATCAGTGCATGATCAGCCGCGTGATCAGTGCATGATCAGCCACGTGATCAGTGCATGATCAGTGATCAGTGCGTGATCGTGTGCATGATCAGCCGCGTGATCAGTGCATGATCAGCCGCGTGATCAGTGCATGATCAGCCCGCGTGATCAGTGCATGATCAGCCGCGTGATCAGTGCATGATGATCAGCCACGTGATCAGTGCATGATCATGCACGTGATCAGTGCGTGATCAGTGCGTGATCAGTGCATGATCAGCCACGTGATCAGTGCATGATCAGCCACGTGATCAGTGCATGATCAGCCGCGTGATCAGTGCATGATCAGCCGCGTGATCAGTGCATGATCAGCCACGTGATCAGTGCATGATCAGCCGCGTGATCAGTGCATGATCAGCCACGTGATCAGTGCATGATCAGATCGCGTGATCAGTGCATGATCAGCCCGCGTGATCAGTGCATGATCGTGCCAGCGTGATCGTGATGATGAATGTGCATGATCAGCCACGTGATCAGTGCATGATCAGCCGCGTGATCAGTGCATGATCAGTCGCGTGATCAGTGCATGATCAGCCGCGTGATCAGTGCATGATCAGTCGCGTGATCAGTGCATGATCAGCCACGTGATCAGTGCATGATCAGCCGCGTGATCAGTGCATGATCAGCCGCGTGATCAGTGCATGATCAGCCGCGTGATCAGTGCATGATCAGCCGCGTGATCAGTGCATGATCAGCCGCGTGATCAGTGTGCATGATCCAGCCACGTGATCAGTGCATGATCAGCCACGTGATCAGTGCATGATCAGTCACGTGATCAGTGCATGATCAGCCACGTGATCAGTGCATGATCAGCCGCGTGATCAGTGCATGCATCATCAGTGTGCGTGATCAGTGCATGTGCACGTGATCATCAGCGTGATCAGTGCATGATCAGTGTGCGTGATCAGTGCATGATCAGGTGCGTGATCAGTGCATGATCAGTCCGCGTGATCAGTGCATGATCAGCCGCGTGATCAGTGCATGATCAGCCCGCGTGATCAGTGTGCATGATCAGCCGCGTGATCAGTGCATGATCAGCCGCGTGATCAGTGCATGATCAGCCGCGTGATCAGTGCATGATCAGCCACGTGATCAGTGCATGATCAGCCACGTGATCAGTGCATGATCAGCCGCGTGATCAGTGCATGATCAGCCACGTGATCAGTGCATGATCAGCCGCGTGATCAGTGCATGATCAGCCGCGTGATCAGTGCATGATCAGCCACGTGATCAGTGCATGATCATCAGCACGTGATCAGTGCATGATCAGCCGCGTGATCAGTGCATGATCAGCCGCGTGATCAGTGCATGATCAGTCGCCGTGATCAGTGCATGATCAGCCCGCGTGATCAGTGCATGATCAGTCACGTGATCAGTGCATGATCAGCCACGTGATCAGTGCATGATCAGCCATCGCGTGATCAGTGCATGATCAGCCGCGTGATCAGTGCATGATGATCAGCCGCGTGATCAGTGCATGATCAGCCACGTGATCAGTGCATGATCAGCCCGTGATCAGTGCATGATCAGCCACGTGATCAGTGCATGATCAGCGTGATCGTGATCAGTGCATGATCATCAGTGCGTGATCAGTGCATGATCAGCGTGCGCGTGATCAGTGCATGATCAGCCGCGTGATCAGTGTGCATGATCAGCCATGCGTGATCAGTGCATGATCAGCCTGCGTGATCAGTGCATGATCAGCCGCGTGATCAGTGCATGATCAGCCACGTGATCAGTGCATGATCAGCCACGTGATCAGTGCATGATCAGCCACGTGATCAGTGTGCATGATCAGCCCGTGATCAGTGCATGATCAGCCGCGTGATCAGTGCATGATCAGCCGCGTGATCAGTGCATGATCAGCCGCGTGATCAGTGCATGATCAGTCGCGTGATCAGTGCATGATCAGCCGCGTGATCAGTGCATGATCATCGTGATCAGCATGATCAGCCGTGATCAGTGCATGATCAGCCACGTGATCAGTGCATGATCAGCCGCGTGATCAGTGCATGATCAGCCGCGTGATCAGTGCATGATCAGCCACGTGATCAGTGCATGATCAGTCAGTGCGTGATCAGTGCATGATCAGTCGCGTGATCAGTGCATGATCAGCCCGTGATCAGTGCATGATCAGCGCGTGATCAGTGCATGATCAGCCGCGTGATCAGTGCATGATCGTGTCACGTGATCAGTGATCATGATCAGCCGCGTGATCAGTGCATGATCAGCCACGTGATCAGTGCATGATCAGCCGCGTGATCAGTGCATGATCAGTCGCGTGATCAGTGCATGATCAGCCACGTGATCAGTGCATGATCAGCCACGTGATCAGTGCATGATCAGCCGCGTGATCAGTGCATGATCAGCCCGCGTGATCAGTGCATGATCAGTGCGTGATCAGTGCCGTCAGCCGCGTGATCAGTGCATGATCAGCCACGTGATCAGTGCATGATCAGTCGCGTGATCAGTGCATGATCAGCCACGTGATCAGTGCATGATCAGCCGCGTGATCAGTGCATGATCAGTCACGTGATCAGTGCATGATCAGCCACGTGATCAGTGCATGATCACGCGTGCGTGATCAGTGCATGTGATCAGTGCATGATCAGCCACGTGATCAGTGCATGATCAGCCACGTGATCAGTGCATGATCAGCCCGCGTGATCAGTGCATGATCAGCCGCGTGATCAGTGCATGATCAGCCCGTGATCAGTGCATGATCAGCCGCGTGATCAGTGCATGATCATCAGCGTGATCAGTGCATGATCAGCCGCGTGATCAGTGCATGATCAGCCGCGTGATCAGTGCATGATCAGCCGCGTGTGATCATGTGCATGATCAGTGCGTGATCAGTGTGTGATCAGTGCATGATCCACGTGATCAGTGCATGATCAGCCACGTGATCAGTGCATGATCAGCGCGTGATCAGTGCATGATCAGCCGCGTGATCAGTGCATGATCAGCCGCGTGATCAGTGCATGATCAGGCATGTGATCAGTGCATGATCAGCCACGTGATCAGTGCATGATCAGCCACGTGATCAGTGCATGATCAGGCACGTGATCAGTGCATGATCAGTCAGTGCGTGATCAGTGATCAGCCACGTGATCAGTGCATGATCAGCCGCGTGATCAGTGCATGATCAGGCGCGTGATCAGTGCATGATCAGCCGCGTGATCAGTGCATGATCAGCCGCGTGATCAGTGCATGATCAGTCCGTGATCAGTGCATGATCAGCCCGTGATCAGTGCATGATCAGCCACGTGATCAGTGCATGATCAGTCGCGTGATCGGTGTATGAT